>NC_043703.1:15292135-15402198 GCF_006229205.1 Suricata suricatta
TTCCTTCCTCTCTTCCTTTCTCTCTTTCTTTCTTTTGCTAGGGAAGCCAGAGCAAACATTCTCCATTTCCTGCTCTTTCTAAGTCATGAACTTTACTGTCAGACTCAAGTTGGATCTGCCACAGGTAACCCTGGGATCCTCAGATGCTGCTGTTTCCTTAGTTTGCTGCCTTGGTTTGGCTTTGAGGCCTGCGAGAAACAGAAGGGGACTGAATAGTCTGGAGAGAAAAGGTTGACTAACTCCCCACCTCTCTCAGTCTGGAGCGGGAGGCATTTACTGGCTTCCAGAACAGACTAGAGAAATGAAGAGATTCCCCCTGGCTAGCCACATGCCTCTCTACTTAGCACATGCCTGGATATTTGAAGGGTTTGACATAATTTTAATCTTCCAGAGGTCTTTCTTGGTCTTTCTGTATTTTGTCTGCTGTCTTTCATGTATTTGACTGCTGTAGAGCATATTCTTCCAAAAATTAGGCATTGATACCCATAGAGTGCCTTACAGATTGCACGTGGGATTTGCATTTATCATCGGACCAATGAAGATTGTGCGCCACCTGCCAGGAACCAGCTCTGTCTCCACAGAGCAGTTAGGGCTTAGTCCCTGCACTATTTGCATACTTTTATGAATATGATTTTTATTAAAATGTTTTTAAACATTTATTCATTTTTATTTTTTTAATTTATTTTTTTAACGTTTATTTATTTTTGAGAGAGGAGAGAGAGAGTGCGAGCAGGAAAGGGGCAGAGAAAAAGGGAGACACAGAATCTGAAGCAGGCTCCAGGCTCTGAGCTGTCCGCACAGAGCCCTACACGGGGCTCAAATCCACAAACTGTGAGATCATGACCTGAACTGAAGTCAGATGCTTAACCGCCTGAGCCACCCAGGTGCCCCAATGTTTATTTATTTTTGAGAGCGAGCAAGTGAAAGAGAAAGAGTATGAGCAGGGGATGGATAGAGAGAAGGAAGACAGAAGATCTTATCAGTCTGCACTGTCAGCACAGAGCCCAACATGGATCTCGAACTCACGAGCCATGAGATCATGACCCTCGCTGAAGTTAGACACATTTAACCTACTGAGCCACACAGGCACCTCACTTATTTGAATATTTAATTCTACGTTCACTTTTTAATATCTTAGAAAAAAGAGTGGAATATGAAACAAACGAATATAACACCAGTGATAAACTTCACAAATGTAATACATCTGGGTCAAAGACAGATTTAAACCCAGCAGGAGGTAAGCTGCTTAACTGGGGGTTTATTGCCTAGGAAAATAATAGAGAGAATATTAAAAATCCTGAAATTATGTGCTCAGAGATTATGTGGAAATGGTGAGGTGTACTTAGATATTTTACAATATCATTTCACTCCTTGGAAATATATATTTACTGCTGGGCTTTCAATGTCAAGGTCATTGGATATTTACCATCCTTAGAATTAGATTTGGCTGTTGTCAGGTCGATGGTATTTGGCCAAGGTTAATTTTAATCTGCAATCCTAACCCTGGACTATTCTGTTTCATTAGGCTATTAAACATGTCAAAATCATGTCTCTGTACTGAAATTCTTAAATCTAAACAACATGAACTTTATTCTCCCTCCAAATTATATACTTATTGAACAAAACTTAAAGAAACAAAGCAAATATAACTTGGCTCTTTTATCACTCATCACTGTTAACAATTCAATTAATAATAAAAATTAGGGGCTCCTGGGTGGCTCAGTCAGTCAAGCGTCTGACTCATGATTTCAACTCAAGTCACAATCTCACTGTTTGCGGGTCTGAGTCATGATTTGTGAGATAGAACCCTGTGTCAGGCTCTGTGCTAACGGCATGGGGCCTGCTTGGGATTCTCCCTTCCTTTGCCCCTCCTCCATGCAGACTCTCTCTCCCTCTCTTTCAAAATAAATAAATAGCCATTTAAAAAAATAAACAAATTATATTCCTAACCCTCTTTAAAAAGTCTCTTTCTGGGGCACCTGGGTAGCTCAGTCGGTTAAGCTTCTGACTCTTGATTTCAGCTCAGATCATGATCTCATAGTTCGGGAACCCACATGGGTTCCACACTTTCAGCACACAGCCTGCTTGGTTCTCTGTACTTAAGAGTCTATTATGGTTTGTCTCCCTCTCTGTTTTTATATTATTTTGCTTCCCTTCTCTTATGTTCATCTGTTTTGTATCTTAAATTCCACATATAAAAGAAGTCATATAATATTTATCTTTCTCTGACTGACTTCTTTTGCTTAACATAATACACTCTAGTTCCATCCACGTTGTTGCAAATGGCAAGGTTTCATTATTTTTGATTGCTAAGTAATATTCCGTTGTATATGCACACCACATCTTCTTTATCCGTTCATCAGTGCATGGACATTCGGGCTCCGTACTTTGGCTATTGTCCACAGTGCTGCTATAAACATTGGGGTGCATGTGCCCCTTTGAAACAGCACTCCCGCATCCTTCGGATAAATACCAAGGAGTGCAATTGCTGGGTCATAGGATAGTTCTATTTTTAACTTCTTGAGGAACCTCCATACTGCTTTCCAGAGTGGCTGCTGTTGTGCATGCGTGGGCACACAGAAGCAAGGACGTGGGATAAGGGAATGAGGAAAAGAAGAGAGAGAGTCAGAGGATGGGGACGGAAGGAGCAACCTGAGCAGTGCCCATATTACCACTTTATTCCTCACAAGCAAGTAGTTTTATACAGACGGCCACAGGTGTAAACAATCCTGGAAGATTGCCAACGCTTGAAGGATATTAACATAGTTAACATTCTAACTCAAGAAGCAGGAAGGTAATTCAACCTCTGGGAAACTGGGGGCAGCTGCAAGGGATGTAAGGGCATGAGAACTTTTGCTCAGTCGCACTCTCCCTGCAGGCTCCTTGATGCTGCTTCCACAGGCTGCACCAGTTTGCATCCCCACCAACAAGACAGGAGGGCTCCCCTTTCTCCACATCCTCGCCAACATCTGTTGTTGCCTGAGTTGTTGGTTTAGCTACTCTGATAGGAGTGAGGTAGTATCTCCTTGGGGTTTTGATTTGTACTTCCCTGATAATGAGTGATGTTGAATATTTTTTCATGTGTCCTTTAGCCATCTGGATGTCTGCTTTGGAAAAGTGTCTATTCATGTCTTTTGCCCATTTCTTCACTGGATTGTTTGTTTTTTGGGTGTTGAATTTGATAAGTTTTTTGTAGATTTTAGATACTAACCCTTTATTTGATGTGTCATTTGAAAATATCTTCTCCCATTCCATCGGTTGCCTTCCAGTTTTGCTGATTTTTTCCCAGTCCCTGTTCAGAAGTTTTTCTCTTGATGAGGTCCTAATAGCTCATTTTTGCTTTTATTTCCCTTGCCTCCAGAGACGTGTCAAGTAAGAAGTTGCTACTGTGGCCGAGGTCAAAGAGGTTGTTGCCTGTTTTCTCCTCCAGGATTTTGATGGCTTCCTGTCTTATTTTTAGGTCTTTTATCCACTTTGCATTTATTTTTGTGTATGGTGTGAGAAAGTGGTCCAGGTTCATTCTTCTGCATGTCACTGCCCAAATCCCCCAGCACCATTTGCTGAAGAGACTTTTTTCTACTGGATACTCTTTCCTGCTCTGTCAAAGATTAGTTGGCCATATGTTTGTGAGTCCATTTCTCGGTTCTCTAATCCGTTCTGTAAGGACGCAAGTCTGAAACTGACTCCATGAACACCTTTAACATTTCTAAGGGCAGGCCTAAAGATGGAGGTTAAGACTAGTCATGCCCTACGTGAGGGTCCTGGGCCCACTCTGTGATTGGTCAGTACTCTAGGTGTTGTGATTGGCCCTCACCAAAAGTATCAATGAATGGTTAAACCTGCTGTCAATATACCTGTGTCCCCATTTCCTGTAACTCCCCCTTCCTAAACTCATAAAAGGCCCTGCCCCGCCATGCTCGGGGCTCACTCCACATGGATCCAGTGTGTTGTTGAAGTCTGTGAGCCCGAGTTTAGGCTGGCCGGGCCTAAATTCGTAATAAAGCCCTTTGCTTTTGCATGCGTGCTTCGGTCTCCCTGGCGGTCTCTGGTGTTTGGGGGCGATATTAAAATCTGGGCACAACAGTTCCATTGATCTATGTGTCTGGTCTTGTGCCAGCACCATCCTGCCACAGCTTTGTAATACAGCTTGAACTCTGGAATGGTGATTCCTCTAGCTCTGGTTTTCTTTTTCAGGATTGCTTTGATATTTGGTGTATTTTCTCGTTCCATACAGATTTTAAGATGGTTTGTTCTAGCTCTGTGAAGAATGCTGGTGTTATTTTGATACGGGTTGGACTGAATATGTAGATTGCTTTGGGCAGTATTGACATTTTAACAATATTTGCTTTTCCTATCTAGGCGTATGCTCATCTCTTTCTTAAGCATTTCCAGAGCTGAACTCATCTGTGTGGCTCCTCACCCAGACCCAGACCTCAGATTTTCTTTCAGTTTTTTGTTTGTTTGTTTTGTTTTGGAAAGGAGATCATCTCAGCCTTTTAAAGTGACTTCTTGCAATTTGCTCAATGAGCTATAAGTTAAGACCCCTGATTTGATAATGAGCCTAGGCTGAATGACCACATTCACTATTTCAAGGGTTCATTATTCTCCAGGAAATGAGCCCTTATTTTCAAGAATTCCCTGTCTGGGTAGTGCATGTTTTCCATGCATAACTCTAGAAGCCACACGTGGGCTCCAGGCATATGGCCCAGGCCAGGCTGGGTGCCAGGGGTGTGGCATGTGTGCGTGTGACCTTTCCTGGTACACAGGGTCCTGTGCTCGGAAGGGCCCCCAATCTCACTGTGACGCTCTGTTGTCACCAACTTGAAATTCCTAATAATTTTATCTTTGAACCTGTGCTTTGTAGGTGACGTCTGCTGAGACAGGGCAGCATATGCACGAGAGGAGAAGATGCACATAATACGTGTCTGCTGTTTTTGCCACTGATATTTTTTCTTTTTTCTTTTTAATGTTTATTTATTTATTTTGAGAGAGCGAGAGTTTGCATGTGCATGTGCACATGAGTGAGGGAGGGACGGAGAGAGAGAGAGTCCCAAGCAGGCTCCACACTGTCAGCGCATAGAACCCAACACAGCTTGAACTCATGAACCCCGAGATCACCACCTGAGCCGAAATTAGGGTTCAGACACTTAGCAGCTGAGCCATCCGGGCGCCCCTCCACTGCTTTCCGCACACAGCACTGGGGACGCCCCATGAACGCAAACTCCCAGGGGACCCGCGATGCGAGAGGAGTCCAGCAAGGCGGGGTGGGTCCCAGCAAGCTGCGGCACCTGCACCTGGAGAGTAGGAGCACAGATGACCTGAAGAGCCACACTTGAATTTGAAGGAGAACTCTCATCGGATGCAGAAAGTGGACCATGCATTCTAAATAACACAAATGGCCAGGGAGCCTCATCATAGCTTTTCCCTATTAGTCAAGCACTCGCTCTGACAATGTGACACAGAAGGAAAGAAAAAACCAGAGCCACTCACCGCTCCGTTTCCTTCCCGGCTGTCCTTCCTTGTCGGCGAGCGGAAGGCAGAGCGTGTTGGTAGAACGTGTGACAAGTGAAGTGAAAACAGTTCAGGTAGTGGTAGTTCGTCGCAGTGTTTTCACTCTTCTGGTAAGAACCAAATACACATGCGTGAGCTGGGAAATACCGACTGTAATTTCAGTGGTTTCTGCATAAGATTTCAAAGCACTTATATGTCCATTTAAAACTGTCAGTGTACAGTATAAAGATGAGCAATAACATTCTTGGTAGAGTTTAAGTTTTTAAAAACTTGGCGCAGTGTTTAATAGAAAATTAAAAAAAAAACCCACTATGACAACTTGGGAGAGAGATCATGGAAGAAAGGAAAACAGTTTATATTTTAGCACCTAGAGCTAAACCTTTTTCCTGGCCAGGCCGTCACATGTTTTCATCTCACAGTGGATCTGGTGAATTATGCGGCTGTGCCTGCTAAGGGTGTGGGCTGAGGCCGGAGAGGGGTTCCCGGGGGTGCTGGCTGAGGCCGGAGAGGGGTTCCCCGTCTTCCTTAAAAGCCTGCAGGGCATCTATGGGTTCTGCAGGCTGACAAGGCTCTAGAAGAATGCATTCAAATATTCCTTATGATTGCTCACTTCAGTCTCTCTTATGCCTTAGAGCAGAATTATAAGCAGGGCAGGCCAAGATATTGACTTTCCCCGGCCTCAGGGATGTGGGCCTGGTCAAACTCGTCAAAAGCTCCAGGTAGGGCCCCCCAGCACTCAAGTGGTCTCATGCGTTGACAAGAGAATGCCGCACATGTGCAGTGACGGTTGCCTTAGAGAGGTGCAGTTGTGGGCCAGATCAAAAGATGTTTTTAAAAATCCATATAATCTCAGATGCTAGGGAGGAAGCTGGAAGAATCCCACTTCTCTAAAATGGATGTGATTAAAAAAATTTTTTTTAATGCTTGTTTATTTTTGAGAGAGAGAGAGAGAGAGAGACAGAGCATGAGCGGGGAAGAACAGAGAGCGAGGAAGACACAGGATCTGAGGCAGGCTCCAGGCTCTGAACTAGCTGTCAGCACAGAGCCCGAGGGGGGACTCAAACCCACGAATTGATGACCCCAGCTGAAGCCGGATGCTTAACCTACTGAGCCACCCAGGTGCCCCAGATGTGATTTTTTTTTAAATGTATCTTTTTCCTGAGAGAGAGAGCACAAGCAGGGGAGGGGCAGAAAGAGGGAGACTCCCAAGCAGGCTCTGCACTGACAGTACAGAGCTCAAACCCATGAACCAGGAGATCATGACCTGAGCCGAAACCACGAGTTGGACCTTGACTGACTGAGCCACTCAGGTGCTCCTAAAATGGATGTGATTTAACCTCAGAGCCACTGTCGTGTTATCAGGTTTGGATTAGATCCAGCTAAGAGGGGCGAATACAAAGTAAGCAATTCTCTTTTGGTTTGATTTACATGTATTGTGAACTGACGACCACAATATATACAGCTAACACCCACCTTGTCACGTAGACACAATAAAAAAAGGAGAATAAAGGAAACATTTTTTTGTCCTTGTGACGAGAACTCTTAGGACTTACTCTGTTAACCACCAGGCTGCATACCACGCGGCCGTGTTAGCTGTAGGCAAGTGGTACGTTCCATCCCTTGTCCTTATAACTGGAAGTTTGGACCTTTTGACCACTTCCCTTCCAACTCTGTGCCCCCTCCACCTCTGCTAACCACAAGTCTGAGCTCTTCTATGAGTTTGTTTTGGGTGGGTTTTTTTTTTTTTAAGATTCCATACACAAATGAGATCATATCGTATTTGTCTTTCTCTGTCTGACTTATTTCTCTTAGCCTCATGTCTTTGAGATCCACCCTGGTTGTTGCAAATGGTGGGATTTCCTTGGTTTTTTTTTTTTTATGGCTGAACTACATCCTGTGGTGTGTGTGTGCGTGTGAGAACTTCTTTATGTATTTGTGTGGGTGTGTGTCACAACTTCTTTATGTATTTATCCATCAGTGGACACTTAGAGTATTTTCATATCTTGGTTATTATAAATAATGTTGCTATGAACATGTAGGTAGGTATGCAGATATCTCTTTGATTTGGTGTTTCTATTGCCTTTGGATATATTCCCAAAAGTCAAATTACTGGATTATATGGTAGGATTTTTTTTTTTTCATTTTCTGAGGATGTTTTATAATGTTTTTCATAGTGGCTGTACCAAGTTAAAGTCCCACCAGCAGTGCACGAAGGTTTCCTTTTTTCCACATCCATGCTGGTCTGGTATGTCTTGTCTTTTTGAGGACAGTCATTCTGGGAGGTATGAAGTGCTATTTCATTGTGGCTTTAATTTACATTTCCTTAATGACTAGTGATGCTGAGCATCTTTCCAAGTACCTGTTGGTTCTTTGTATGTCTTCTTTGGAGACACAGGTCTTCCTTTTTTTAAATTTTTTTTCTTTTTCTTTTTTTTGTGAGAGGGAGACACAGAGATATAGAATCAGAAGCAGGCTCTAGGCTCTGAGCTGTCAGCATAGAGTCCGAGGCAGGGCTCAAACCCACGAACTGTGAGATAGGACCTGAGCTGAAGTCAGCCACTTACCCGACTGAGCCACCCAGGCGCCCCTGGAGAAACATGTCGTTTGCCATTTTTAAATTGAATTATTTGTGTGTGTGTGTGTGTGTGTGTGCGTGTGTGTGCGTGTGTGTGCCATTGTATGTGTTCTTTATATGTTTTGGATACTAATCCATTATCAATCAGATATATGGTTTGCAAGTATTTTTCCCGTTCTGTAAGCCAAGTTGTCTTTTTACTTTGTTGATCGTTTCTTTTGCTGTGCAGAAACTTTTTCCTTTGATATAGTCCTACTTGTTTATTTTTTATCTTGTTGCTTGTGCTTTAGGTGTCATATCCAAAAATTCATGCCAAGACCCCTGTCAAGGAAATTTATTCTCATGTTTTCTTCTTGGGGGTTTCATGGTTTCACATTTTACATTAAGTCTTTAATCCATTTTGAGTTAATTTTTGTGAATGTTGCAAGGTAATGGGTCCAGTTTCATTCTTTTACATGTGAATATCCAATTATCCCATCATGATATATTGAAGAAGAAACTGTCTTTTCTCTATTAAGTATTCTTGACTCCTTTTAAAAATGTTGGTTGACTGTATATGCTTGAATTTATTTCTGGGCTCTCAGTACTGTTCCATTGATCTATTTGCCTGTTTTTATGCCAGTACCATACTGTTTTAATGACTATAGCTTTATAGAACAGCTTAAAATCATGAAGTGAGTTGCCTCCTGATTTGTTGTTTTTTCCTTGGGATTTCTTTGACTCCTGGGGTTTTTTTAAAGTTCTATAAAATTTTAGGAGTATTTTTCTACTTCTGTAAAAAATACCATTGGAATCTTGATAGGATTGCATTGAATCTATAGATGGCTCTCAGTGGTATTGACATATTTAATAATATTAATTCTTCCAACCCATGAACACCAGATATCTTTCCATCTACTTTGTCTTCTTTGATTTTTTCTTTTTTTTTTTAATTTTTTTAATGTTTTATTTATTTTTAATACAGAGAGAGACAGAGCATGAGAGGGGAAGGGGCAGAGAGAGAGAAGGAGACACAGAACCAGAAGCAGGCTCCAGGCTCTGAGCTAGCTGTTAGCACAGAGCCTGACGCGGGGCTCGAACCCATGAATGTGAGATCTGACCTGAGCCGAAGCCGGAGGCTTAACTGACTGAGCCACCCAGGCGCCCCTTCTTTGATTTTTTTCATCAATATCTTGTAGTTTTCAGTGTACAGCTCTTTCACCTCTTTAGTTGAATTTATTCCTAAGTATCTTATTGCTTTTTATACTTTTATAAGTGGGATCAATTTATTTTGTTTCAAAAATTTCATGACTAATGTATAAAAATTCTACTTATTTTTGTATGTTAATTTTGTATCCTGTGATTTTGCTGAAGTCATTGATTATATATATAACAGTTTTTTGGTTAAGTCCTTAGAAGTTTCTATGTGTAAAATTATGGTATGTGAAAACAGAGATAGTTTTACTTTTTCTCTTCCAATTCTGATACTTTTTAGTTGTTTTTTTCTTTTCTGATCACTCTACCTAAGACTTCCAGGACCATGTTGAATAGGAGTGGTGAGAGTGGACATCCTTGTCTTGTCCCTGATCTTAGAGGAAAAGCTTGCATCCTTTCACCATTGAGTATGATGTTAGCTGTGGGATTGTCATAGATGGCCTTTATTATTGAGATGTGTTCCTTTTATGCCTAATTCAGGAAGAGTATTTTTTTTTTATCATGAATGGATGAATGGATGTTTGAATTTTGTCACATGTTCTTTTTGCATCTTTTGAGATAATCATATGATTCTTTTCTTTCATTCTATTAATGTGATATCACATTGGTTGATTTGCATATGTTGAACCATTCTTATATGCTAGGGATAAATTTCATTTGATCATGGTGAATGATCCTTTTTTTTAAACGTTTTTATTTATTTTTGAGAGAGAGAGAGAGAGAGAGAGAGACAGAGAGATACAGAGTGTGAACGGGGGAGGGGCAGAGAGAGAGAGTGACACAGAACCTGAAGCAGGCTCCAGGCTCTGCACGGTCAACACAGATCCCGATGTGGGGCTCAAACTTGTGAACTGGGAGATCATGACCTGAGCCAAAGTTGGATGTTTAGCCAACTAAGCCATCCAGGAGCCTCATGGTGAACGATTCTTTAATGTGCTGCTGAGTTTGGTGTGCTAGGGTTGTGCTGAGAATGTTTGCATCTGTATTCATCAGGGATCTTGGCCTGTAGTCTTCCTGTCTACTAGAGGTTTTTTTTCTTTCTGGTTTTGGTATCAGGATAATGATACCTCATAAAATGAATTTGGGAGTGTTCCCTCTTCTTTGATTTTTTAAAAAGAGTTTCAGAAGGATTGGTGTTAATTTTTTAAAATGTTTGATAAAATTCACCAGCAAATTTAAAAAGACCATCTGGTCTTGGGCTGAAGTAAGCAATTTTGATGACACAGTTGTTTCTCATTATTCACCGCAGTTAGGTTTTACACAATTGCAGCAAACCCTGAATTGAATTAGCGAATACCGAATTATTGCCTCTGGGGGAGTACAAGGTTAGATTCCTACAGGCCCTGGCCACAGCATGTTCACCAACTGATCTATGTGCACTTTGTTGTATGTG
This sequence comes from Suricata suricatta, assembly GCF_006229205.1. Lineage (NCBI taxonomy): Eukaryota > Metazoa > Chordata > Mammalia > Carnivora > Herpestidae > Suricata > Suricata suricatta. Next base: position 15,302,809 of record NC_043703.1, read on the forward strand.
TGTTTCTGTGTAGAGACATTTCATTGAATACAAATTGTTGACTCATTAACATTGAACTCACGGTCGAGAACATTACAACACGTCTGAACCAATCTTACCTAATGCATGTATTTTCTCTGTAAGACATCTCGTAGAGTCCTTGAGTTGAGGAATGCTACACAACATTAGCACTATGCCTCAGAGCCATTTAAACAGCAACATCACTGACCAAAAAAAAAAAAAAACACACACACAAAAAGTGAAACACATAGCGCTAAACAGACTGTGAAGAGGGTATTTGTTTTGAGTAGGAGAGCTGATATGAGAAAGCAGAGCGTCACCTCATTCCACCTCATCTGGGACGCCCATGTCAAGCAACTCCACTTTTTCACTGCTTTGTGCATGTGCATGTCTGCAAACGTCTGGGGAAGCCCTTCAGGGTTCATTTGGGGGCTCTGGTAAATTTTAGCAAGTAGGCAAAGGGGCACACATGAAGTCTGCACATCGCGAGGATCAATGGTGCCAAGGAGAAAACACAGAAATACCAGGTACGCACTAAGTTTTAGTATTGAATATAGGATTTCGAGCTGACAGGCTTTGGTGTCTTCGCAGAATAAAATGTCAAATAAAAGTGGAAAGATAAACAACATGCACGGCACCGTGCACTTGTTCCATCCAGTTCTTTGAGGATCAAGTTCATGGTTAAGACACGAAGCGGATCCGGGTTCTGCTATTGCCCTGGCTGTTGTGACTCTTGTTAACAAGCCAGTCCGTTAGGTCTGGGTTGGCGCAAGCAGATTTTTCACAGAGGTGAGAAGTGCATGCAACAGTGTGGAAGACTGCTCCAGAGGTAGTTTCTAGGGTTGGTTTCAGGGTTGAATAAACAGGAGGCAGGACTCCCTGCTTAACGGCCTGAAGAGCTGGCAGGTTGGAGTCGAGATGCTCCGTTGGTAAGCTCCGGATTTGCTGGTAAGGACTTTGCGGGGATTCGGAATCTTGGTTTGAAAATAGGGACTAGAAAGTAGGTTTAAGGGTTTAGGTGCTCACCTTTTCAGGGCTTTTAAAGAGAGGGTTGCAAATTGGCTTGGGGGAAGGCGATTTCTGCTCTCATACCGCCTTCCCCACCTCTGAGCTGGTGCATGCTACCTCCGAAACCACACGCATCTGTCCAGGTGAAGCTGGCTCACGCTCCTTAGTTAAATGAGTGCCTCCCGTTGTCTGACGTCTTGCACTTCTTACGATTGTCTCCTCCTTGGTTAAGGGGGGCAGTTGTGTCATTTACTCCCAGAAGCCATGGGGCTGAACGATAACAGACAGAAGCCCTGTGCTGTGCCCCCTCCCCACCTTCTCCTCACTCCTCCTCAGGAGCCTTCTCCTCCAGGCCAAAGGATTGTGCTGGTCTTTTTCTGCATCATTCAGCCTCCCCCCACCCCCAACCCTTCCTTGCACTTTGGCTTTTCCCCATTTGGATCTTCCTATCCTGAAATACAAAAAGACTTTTGAATAACAGCAATAAGGCACATTCAGAGGGAAATTAGATGCCTCAGGATTTAGGGGTACTTAACTCTTTTCCCTTTTTTTCATGCTTTACAACTGTGATTAACTCAGCACAGACCACCCTCCTCCATTTCTTACTGCTTAATTAAGAAACATCTCAGAATTTTCTCCCTATTAGTTTCAGGCAGATTAGAAGGGAAAAATATTTTAACAGATGCTAAAGAGTCTTTCCAACGGTTTGAAGATTAGGAGAATGCCTTTTATAGAGCTCCCGAAGTGTTCCCTGGCTGCTCCTGCCAGAGTTGAAAAGAATTTAGTGGCTGAGTCCTTAATGAAAAGCCAAGATGCTCTGACAAGGAACTCCCGGGCAAGCATTGCTCTGGCTCCAAAGAGTTATTGCAAATTAAATTTTATCCTTGTCCTTTATGATCTATATCAGGCAGCAGGTGTTTCAACAACAAGATTGAAATATTCTTGTCTTACACTGTTAATAAAAGCACCCACTCATTAATAGAGGTGCCAGCAGGAAATATGACATGGTGTGCCCCAGTTGAAAAGCTGGGTATTGTATTGGCAACTTTGTAGGCAAAAAGCAGGGTAAATACAATTTGAGTTTGGGGACAGGGTAATGACTGTTGCCATCTAGTAGTGCATTCTTTATCCGAGCTCAAACCCCTTATGTGTTTTAAGTGCTTATGGGGCATCTTGCTAGGCAGCCTAATAAATGATTACTTTTTAAATGTTACCTTGAAACCTTTTCAGGAGTGCCTTTGTCTGACAGCACAGTACCACATCAGGCAGGGTTGCCGTCACTGTAAAGCAAAGTCTTTTAATAGGGTTTATTAAGGAGTTTCTGAGGATGCATAATCACCAACATGAGTTGGTGTTAATAGAGAGTCATTAGCTCAGTCGTCAATATTTGTAGGAAAGGCAGGCTCAGCAAGAAACACATAATGAATGTAAAGCAAATACAAAACACAACATCCCTGCAGCGAACTCCTTCCCCTGATGGATGGGAGCACGGCATTTCACAGTCTAGCTGCTTGGCCATTTGCACTTGAGCACCGTCTCTAAAATATCTGGCTGGAAATATCATGAGCTAAACAAGCACAAGGATCACAGCAGCTCAAGGGAGTCTTATGGGGAGAAATGGTATTTACATTAATGACCACGGCTTAGGAGATTGCCACATCCCACACCGGGTTAACACAGGCCTGGGCAGAGCGGGGAGTGAACGGGCAGTCATGCTGTCTGAGAGCAGGGGAGAAATGTCAAGCACCTTCTTCCAGTTGTCACTGAAACATCAGATCTCTCCTTCCCTCACCCCACAGCCCAGAGCAGGCAAGGTAAGAAAAGAATTGTGATTAGGGTAATTCAGCAGCTAGGAAGGCATTTTCTGACAGCACTCTAGATAATGGAGTGCTGTACATGGGGAATAAATAGAGGGGGAGGATTATAAAGTTGCAATTCATTCAAGAGGTTAGATGATCTCATGGACACTGCGAAGCCACTGTGGTTTATCTTGATGTCATCACGACCTTAAGATTGAATGAGAACTTAGCCAGTCAATATTTTGCCTTGTTTGTTTCTGTGGAGTGTAGGGAATTGGAGGAGAACACCCGGATCTCCATGTGATCAATTATTCTAACCCATCTATATTTATAGGCATGTCCATATGGCTTTGAGTATGTACTTCCAGAGCTATGTCTGCATTTTCCCCATACCCCAGGGTATATGCAGGAAACACAATTTTTAAAATCTGGCAGCGTAAAAGCATATATGGAAATGAGATGATCGTTGACTATTTTTCATGTGCTTTGCCTGCAGTGGAGCCCCCACTGGATCATTATTTCCGGAAGGTGGCCTCTGTTCGTCCTGTCTGCTACTGCAGAGCAGACAGAACTTTGCCTCCTCACTCAGAGCTCTGTGCCTCTTCCAGTAACCACCCTGTTTCCAGCTCTGATGATTTCAAGAGTTTTCTTTCCTCATTTCTCTCTTTTTGTTTCTGGCTTGATTGAGATATGACTTTGTATAACTTTGTATAAGACGCACAACTTGTTGATGTGATACAATTGCATATTGCAAAATGATTACCATCATTGTCTTGACCAACAGCCCCATCAAGTCACATCATTAATTTCTTTTCATCAAGTCACATTCCTTTTTTTTGTGGTGAGAACATTTAAGATTTACTTTCAGCACTTTCAAGTATATAATATAATATTAACTATAATCACCATGCTCAACATTAGCTTCCCAGAATTTATTTATCTTATAACTGGGTTATCTTCTATCTTTGACACCATCTTCCCATTTGCCCCTTCCCTGGCCCCTGGCAACCACCAGTCCACTCTCTGTTTCTATCAGTTCAGCTTCTTTAGATTGAACATATAGGATCTCATACAGTATTTGTTTTTCTTGACTTGTTTCACGTAGCATAATGACCTTAAGGTCCATCCACATTATCACAAATGACAGGATGTCTTCTTTTCTCACAGCTGAATGATATTCCATTGCACAAATAAACACCACATCACCTTTATCCATTCACTTATTGATGGACACTTAAGTTGTTTCCATATCTTGGTGGTTATGAATAGTGATTTTGGCATTTTTTTAATATCTTCTCATTTTTAGCTGTATGGATTATTTAGCTAACCTGTGCCTTGGTTTCCTCATGGGTCTGCATTCGATCTTAGCCAAAAGGCCGAGAAGCGATTTTCCTATTGTGTCTAATAAGGACTAGTAGCTACATTTTTAAAGAATAGTTTAGTTTTAGAATAAAATAAATTAATATATGGGAAAGACTTAGGACAGTTCCTAGGTATTGTTATTATTGGTGTTGCTTTTGTTACTATTTTTTTAGTAGGTGCTGTTAATTTCTCCTTGAGGAGAGGAAATATATCATGATTGATTACATGTCTTCCTGATATATATCATAGCATAAATATATGAATTGAATTTAGATGGCTGGCTAGAGTTTGAAAGTCTTCTATAATATTTTGTATGTGGTATCTTAAACTCCGATAGAAACCTTCATCTCTATTTTGTAGACAGTGCAAATCTATACATTTATACTCAACTGCTCCTTAAAGAATATCTTTTAAGACTAAGTGCTTCCGCAAAACAGAGCTTGAAATATCATTTGAAGGGCTGAGTGACTTAATCAAAGAGTACGTTCCTTTCTGCCAGTGGCCTCCAATCTAAAAGGTATCTTTTTATATGTTGGGTATCAACAGGTGGCACTTTTTATCTCCTACTTTTTTCTCTTTGGAACATGGCCTCTCAGATGTTAAGTCAAACAGGGCACAGTTTTATAAATCCAAAGTAAAAATTAATTGCAGAGTGTTACAAGTAGTGTTTTAGAAATAAGAATTGAATGAGTAAAATTTGTGAATGACTGTGAGCTGGAACAAATTTCTCTTTAGCTCTATGATGGGGGGCCCTCTTGCATTCTTGTATGCTCAGTTGAGTGGCAGAGAAAGGACAGGGTTGCATTGAATGCATAGGAAATTATTGGTTCCCCTTGATTTGAACATCACGTGTCCTGCATGATAGAGTTGGAGAAAGGGTGAGAAAACTGATCTAGAATGGCCGAGTTAGCACCAGCAGTCAGGACATTGACTGTGCACATGACTCAGAACACAGAAGAAAATGATTATAGTTGTTCCGGGGCTGCTGAGATTGGCAAATAAAGAAAACATGCCTCAAATCATAGCCTTCCAGTAGCAGCAAATGGAATGAAAATACAACTTCTGGGGCAGCACCAACTGACATATCCAGCAAAACTGCTGAGAAGCAGGAAGGGTCACCGGGGATCATGTTCCCAGCATGGTCCACTTTGAGATGAAAGCTGGCTAATGTTTATTTAGAGTTGGACGGTTGAGAGTGGGATTATACAATGCATTCGACAACGTCAGAGTTGTTTTCGTATTCTTCATTCTGATTCCAGATGTTTTTCGATACAAGTAGGCAGGATAGATTTAAATTGGAAGTTTAGTTGTGAATAGAATTACCCAGGATTTCTTCAGCCGGATGGGTATTTTGAAAATTATAAGGTGTCATATATATTTCCATGTAGATTGATCTTGTGAATAGCCATTATTCATACACAGAGTGACCATATAATTTATCATTCAACCCATGGAAACCCTGGAAGGTACCAGGGGTGCTGTAAGTTATTATACTGAGACAACAAACCCATCTTGGACAATTTTTTATTTATTTATACCTTGTGACTGGAGAAGGGTATTTATTCATTCAATGTACTGTAGTTCTGCTGTGATTGCCTTTTCCTTTCCTTTCCTTTCCTTTCCTTTCCTTTCCTTTCCTTTCCTTTCCTTCTTTTCTTCCTCTTTTTTTAACCAGTTTTTTTTTTTTTCCACTGCACCCCTTCGCCTTTCTCCTCACTCGCACGGTGCCGGCTGGAAGCCTTAATCACAACACTTATCACAGTGATTATACAGTCAGTTTGTTTGGTGTTCCCACCCTTATGCTAAACCCTGGACTTTGGGGGAACAGAGCACATGTATTCTGATTTATTTACTTATTTATCTTTATTGTGGTAAAAAATATACAGCATAAAGTTTACCATCTTAGTTTTTAAGTGTACCGTGCAGTAGTGTTAACTATATGTGTATTGTTGGGCAACAGACCTTTAAACCTTTTCATATTGCAAGACTTGGACTCCATATTCATGGAATAACACCTCTTCTTTGCCATTTTTCCAGCTCCAGGCAGCCGGTATCTATTTTCTGTGTGTAAGATCTCGACAGAGTTAGATGCCTCATAAAAGTAGAATCATGTCGTATTCGTCTTACTGTGACTGGCTTATTTCTCTTAGCCTACTATCCTCAAAGTTCTTCCATGTTATAGAGTATGATGGGATTTCCTTCTTTTTTCAGGCTGACTAGTGTTCTGCCCTATGAATGTAACACATTTTTTTTTTTAATCCACCCATCCATCGATGGGCATTGAGGTTGCAATGACTCTTGGCTATAGTCAGTAATACTGCAATGCACCTGAGAGAGTTAATATCTCTTCGAGATCCCATTTTTAATTTTGCGTGGTCTTTCTGGGTCATATGGTAATTCCATGTTGAGTTTTTTGAGGAAAAATACTATACTTTATTTCCATACTGCTTTCTATGGTGGTTGCACCATTTTCCATTCCCACCAACAGTGTACAAGGATTCCGATTTCCCTGCATCATCATCGACATTGTTATTTTATTTATTTATTTATTTATTTATTTATTTATTTATTTATTTTGGGTAGTGGCCATCCTCCTGGGTGTGAGGTGACAATTCATTGTGGTTTTAATTTTCACTTCCCTGTTAGTTAGTGACGTTGAGTGCCTTTTCATATGCTTGTTTCCTTCTGAGAGATTTGTTTTTAAGTTTTTCATTAAGTGTCATTATGTTCTATCCTCTTCAGGGAATCTTCCTTTTGAAACAACGCTCATCGTGTAGTTCAGAAATGGTCATATAAATGTAGGAAGCATCGTGTTTCAAATGACACTAGATTTCTATTCTTTTCTCTTTCTCCATTTTATCTCCTCCCCACAAGCTACACCACCCTCCCGGCTCTTGAGGCACAAGGAAGGGAAAGATCATAGCGCTGTTTCAAGGGAAGAAGTATTTTGGATGTAGGAAAGTCTTTGTTATTTCTTACCTAGAGAAATAATGTTGCTTGCGCATTTCTCAGGGCTCATGCTCTCTGTCTGTGGACACAATACTCAATGTAAAATAGTCCTTTTACATTAAAAAAACAAAAGAACTTCAAGCTAAAAAACAAACAAATGGCGTAGAACCTGGGCTTGTCTTTGGCCTCGAAAAGTCCCCTTAACATGCTCATTCACATGCAATGGTTCAAACAAACAAAAGCCCATCAAATCAGTACGATGTCATTAACAAGCTTTTAATAAAGCCATTCTGGTGACATTTCTTTGGCTTAATTTAAATGGGGACATCCAAGTTTTCACGTGCAGGAACTCAGTATGCACTAATTCACAATATGTGATTCAGGACCAGAGTTGAATTGAGAGACTGTTCGGGCATCATTCTACCAGCCTCAGGCCCCTGTGGCTGAGCTCCTGGGCTGGTTCTATAAACTAGCAAGAGGCTGACAAGAGCTCAAATGGTTTACAGCAGATCCTTTAAGATTTGGGTAGACGAGGTGTGGGACAAAGGAAAAGGGAAAGGGGAGAGAGTAGACACACTGAGGAGACCAAGATACCTCCTCTGATCTATAAAATAAGGGTGGGAATTCCTGTCTACTTCATCAAGGCATGGAAAAGATTAACGCTTTCTTTTGGGTGAAATGCTTTATGTAAAAATAAGGTATTTTTATCTTGATTGAGAAACAGGGTTTTGTAGGCAGACTTTTCTCTGATTTGATATTCACCTAGCATTATGAGATGTCAAAGAGTACCTTTTTAAGAGGCATAAAAATGTATAATCAATAAGCCCAGGTTTCTCGGGTAAGGAGGGCAGTGGCACATGGTGGGACCCGACAATAAAAGGAGCTTCAGCTCCATGAATGAAGGGTGTTCTGCCCATGGTCTTTATTTATTTATTTATTTATTTATTTAGAGAACCAGTGGGGGAGGGGCAGAGAGAAAGGAGGGACAGGAAGGACAGAGGATCTGAAGCGCCCTCTGTGCTCACAGCAGCGAGCCGATGCGCGGCTCAAACTCATGAATCCTGAGATCATGACCTGACCTGAAGCCAGATGCTTAACCGACTGAGTCACCCAGGAGTCCGGGCCTTCATTTTAACTGTGAAAATGATTGCCAGGACTTTGATTTGGCTGGATCTTCGATGTCCTAGATCTTGCAAAATCTTGTACCAGTCAGTTTAGTCAACAAAGCAGCCAAGCTGTTGAATTAATTGTCAGATTGTTTTCGTGTGTGTTTTGGGTCCACGTGACCCCCTAAACAGATCAATACATGGTGGACAAGGCTAATGTATGGGAGGAGGGCCCTGACTTGAGCAAAGCACTGCGCCTGGCCCGCCGTCTGTGCATATGCTGTGTACGCCAAACTGACGGAGGGACAGCAGATTTGATACCCAAGTTCCTGGCCTGGGCACCATGCTTTGGTTCCCAGTAGCCTTAAGTTTAAGAACCTGCACAAGAACCAGAATCAGTAGTTTCTTCAACTTGGATTTTAATTTTGAAAAAATGTAAAACAGAATGCAACTCAGAACGAAATGTTAGTATGTGCCGTCTGAGCAAATAAACACCTATGGATTCCTGTTTGCACATGTGTCGCCGATTCTCAGAACACCCTTGGATAATTTCCTTGCACTTATGGTAAAAAACCCAAATTATCCTTCCATACTGCCATTTTCTCCCTAGTTATTACAGATCTCGGTTCATGTGGCCTCACCGTTGTGACTAGGCAAGTTAATGAAGCTCACTGTGCTTCATTTTACTCAGTTATGAAATGGGCATTATTATTCCTACATCATAGAGATCCTATAAAGACCAAATATATAAAGATCTTAGCGTAGTTCCTTGCCAAAAGCTGCCTTAGAATACTCGTAAGTGCCACCAGCAGGGCTGCTGTTGGAGGGATGGATCCTTGTAGGGTTTTGGCTTTACCAGTGGTAAAAGACCAGGACTTTGGCCATTCAGCTTAATATGGCTAGTTAGCTTTTCCACCACTTCCCACCACCCGACGGCTCACTTACTAGTCCCCAGCCATGCAGAAGTCCCCAAAGATCACTCCTGGGCAGAGATCTCTGCCTTTGATAGTTCTCTGCCTGGCACTCTGTGCCCAGGTCTGCACACGGCTGTCTTCCCACACGACATCGCAGCCCGAGTAACACCTGCAGAGCCTCCCCTGGACCACTAGTCTGAAGGACAGTCTCCTCCTCGTCACTGTCCCGTTTCCCAGTCGCATTCCTTCAGGGCACGTCTCACTTTCTGATGCCATCTTGTTTATTATTTACTTGGGTGCTGTCGGTCTCTCCCCTCCTAGGATGTGAGTTGTGTGGGAGCGGGAATCTTGGCCCCTTGCTCTGGCACCCAGAACTGTGTCTGGCACACAATATGTTGCTCATTACATATCTTTTAAAAGAATGGATGACTGTGATTGCCTAAGTCATATTTTCTCTCTATTTAAAAAAAAAAACCTGATGCTTTTTCCTATTGAAGAGCAGATGGCTTTATCCAAGGTAAATATTCCTAAAATTTTTAAAAAATATTTTTAAATTTTTTGGGGAGAGAGAGAGACAGAGCATGAGCAGGGGAGGGGAAGAGAGAGAGGGAGATACAGAATCTGAAGCAGCCTTCAGGCTCTGGCTGTCAGCACGACACCCGATGCAGGGCTTGAACCCACAAACTGCAAGATCATAACCTGAGCCAAAGTCCAATACTTAACCAACTGAGCCACCCAGGTGCTCCCCACCTGCCCAAGGTAAATATACTAACACTTGCCTTGAATCAGTCTGTCCATCTTCCTGCTTCTCTATGAACACGAGCACTCGCAGGGTTAAATTTCCATTTTCTTGCTCTACTTTATGTTTCTACGTATGCAAATGGACAAACCCCTTAAGCAAGCTGTAAAGGAAGGCATCTAATTCCTTCTGGCTTCACTGTGTGCCTCATTTATGAGCCAATAAAATATGTTTGGCCATGTGTTTACATAAAGAAATAAACGTGTCTATGGAATGGAAATGCATCTGCTCTAAACGAACTGTGAATGTTTGAATAGACAAACACGTGGGTGCATTTTTCTGACTCTCGAGCTGCGAACAACCCTCCATGCCTGACTGTTAATATTTTACAAGTTGGTATTTTAAAAATCAATGCCATCTTTCATATGTGTGAGTATATTTTGACTATACCTCAGTCTATTTGTCCCAAGAGCAAATTCAAACAAATCTTGTTGTTACCTGATAAAAGTTTCTGTGGTTTTATTAATTTAATTCCCAAATCATTAGATGTTTTCCCTTTCCATGAAATTGGATTCAGTTTATTTTTAAACACAGTTTGTTATACTCTGGTATGGTAGATGGCATTATCCTGAAATTCCTTAATTTCTCTGTAGAAATCACTTCTCTCATTAGAAACCAAAATAGCAATAATGTGAACTTAATTATAATATTGCTAACAGTTACACATTGTCGTGTTGATAACTTTGTGTACATGGTTTTCTTTATTTAAAAGAGCATTCTTGAGATAAGTGAGGTGTTTGAAGTAATCGTGGTTAAAGAATGGGTGGTTTTGACAACCATGGTCAGCACCTAGAGTAGGTTTAGCACACAGCAGGAGTTTAATAAATATTTCTTAAGTGGATCTTCCGCATGGTATACAATATTTAGCATTCCTGATAGCATGGGAACTTTTAGAAATGGAAAAATCAATGTCATTCGCTGAATTTGGAAATCGTTAGTCTTTACACACATCATCTTATTTTTCTTACCTCCGTGATAAAGTATTGACATCTGTTCTCAAGCCACTAAGTTTTATCTTAGGGAGGAAACCAATACAAAAGAAGAGAGATAATAGTATCTTCCAGACACACTTGGAAAGCTCTTCAAAGTTCTAAAGTTCTAAAAGTTCATGATTTCAAATGCCAAGCATACTTAGGTGAATGGTCCCGATTTTATCGATGGTTCCTTTTCTTTCTTTTAATATTGCAGGTCCTCAAAAAAGGTCTCGAGCAAAAAGAAATTCAAAAACTCTGAAATGTAGTCTGTGACAATAATGAAGAAAATGCAGAAAGGGCACTGGTAGATTTTTAAAAACTATTTTAATACAAGATTAATAGCAATTTTCTATCCAAATCAGAAATGAAAAATCTTAACCTAAATAATATTCATTTGACAGTCACATAAAATTTTAGGTTTGATTGGTGCACACATTTGTCCTGCACATGTAGTATGCATATGCACACAGAGACCTCACTGTTATGCACCTTCAGATGTCTTCTTGTGAAAGTACCTCATTACAAGGAGAAGTCAAAGATTCCAGGAACTATTCAACTTTGAATGAGGTTCAAATGGCCCCAGGCTAGGCTGAGTCCCGTGCCGAAGCACACCATGATCTAGCAAGGCTCCAGAATGCATACGAATCAATACTCTACTTGTATAACTTGGCCTGAAACTAAACACTAGCTAATGCTTTCACCAAGGAGAAACACATCGCAAATGTATAGGTTACGGTCTCCTTTACTCTTCTCTTGGCAAAGCTAAACTGCTCCCCACCCCCACCCTCTTTTAAGTTACAAGTCAGGTCTATTAGTGACTGTAAGTAATTAAAAATGAGTTTGTATTTCTGCAAGTTTTGGGTAAGTCACAACTTACATTTGCTAACACTGCCATCTTTAATCAGACCACCTGATAATTGGCCTTGCAAAGAGAAGCAATAAAAGAATCACAACTCAGGAATTTGCCAGGTTTTTATTCCTCCTTGGGGATTTTAGTTGGTGTTCAGTGTATAGCCAAAACATGTATGTAATGGCTAAAGAATTAAAGTAGGCTAATGTCTGCAGCAGGGAATATAAATTAAATATCAGGGTTCTGTGTCCAATAATATTTTCAATGTGTTTGATTTATAGAATGTTACTTTTATAATTACTACTTAATAGTGTTTTTCAGTGTAGACAAAGTAGTATTTTCTGCCCCTTACAAAGAAAGTGGGTAATACGAGTCACTTCTCCGGGTAAATCACCGTAAGGGAGTCCGTTGCCAGTGCTGATGTTGTTCCAGGATGGCTGTAATCAAAGTACTGACTTGAGCTCCATGAAAAGTGACAGAAGGCTGTCATGGCTGTCCTTCAATTCAGAACCCTACGCGGAGGTCTACTTGGTGAATTTACAATTTATTCTTCTCTGCTAAAGACTTTAGCCTCTGTTTAGCGTTTGTTATAACATATACAAAGTATAATATACACCAATTACAGACGTGTATTTCTGTTAGAAAAATACATATTATAACTAAAGAACATGTAAATAGAGGCACTTCAATAAGCTAAGTGTTTGCAGTTATGAGCATCACCCAACAATTTCTAGTATCTGATTTCAGTGAGCCCATCCCTCCCTACTCATAGCAGAGGTTGTGATGTGATTACAGAATTTAGGAGACATCAGAGCAAAGGAGGGCAGATTGGGAGAAATCACAGAGCATTATTTCATCCCCATCATTATATTGAGATGAGAGAAATTAATTTGGGCGGAAGGTGGGGGAGGGCAAGGAGGAATGTCAAAATACTTACTGAAAGGGGATAACCACATCAAACCAAGTCCCTTAGGACAGAAAAAGTCTCATGTTAAATTAGTCTGAAAAATTATACAACATAGTCGGATGGTGATAAGAACTAGGAAGTACAATTTGAAGAATATTTCGACCACATCCATGCAAGTGACTGATGTTGCGGCATCATTAACTGATAGTCATTTCAGCTCTCTGCCTGGCTCTTATGGATGACTATAGCTCACCAATGTGGATAATATCGATATGAAGGTGTTGAAACAAATGGAGCAGGCGTTTGTATATTATTTGTGTGTTTTGTGTGTACAGAAGATGGGTTCACATTCATTAATATAACGTGTGTTCATACACATGCACAAAAGCTTTCAGGGGTGAAAGCACAAAGCAAACAAGGCATTCTGATCTATTCATAGAAGACAATGCAGAAATGTTTAAAAAAGGAAAGACTTGGAGTTTAAAGCCATAAAAACAAGTTATTACTCATATATTCTGGAAAATCAAGACTGATTTAATTTGTATTGCACCTTAATTACTGGAGAAAGACAATAATGATTTCTGAACGTACGATGGAATGAGCAACATAAATGATTGGTCCTTCATAGAGATGTTTTCTGTGTAATTGGTGATAGGAAGCTGAAATGGATGGTTTTTTAGAAGTGCAATGCTGAATTGGATTCAGTGTTAATTTCATAAAGGTTTAAATGAAAAGATGCCACAAAGTCTCTCAGAATCCTACTTTTCATATCTCATCAGGCATAAAATAGCAATAGATGCTTCTAAATACTTTTCAGTTTTGCAAAAGTGCTCAAATATACTTAATACTATTGTGCCGCATGTGTTCTACTTAAATGTGATGACTAAATCAATAACTAATTATAATTTTGATGAGAGCGAAGATTGAAAGATACCATTTATGTGCCATTTCTGTCAATGGGTTAAATAAAATGTGACCGGCATACTATGGCGTCTTGAAGCATTACTTTTCCCAACCCCAGATCATCATAAAAACCAAGAAACACATGGATAGCCAACTGTATTAATAAAGCCCCAGTTCGGTATATTTCGCTTCTCTCTAACACGGGGAGCATAGGGCCTGGCTTTGGTACACTTGGTGGGTCAGTTAGGCTTGCGGCTCTAAAGTGGCTTCTTGCATTAGGTCATATATCCAAGTGCCAAGCGGAATCCTAGGCTGAAGGCGTACACGAGGGCAATGGTTTTGTGTGTATACCACGTTCTTTATGGACACAGTTTCCATCATCGGTACAGTCCTGTGGACCCATGCCTCTCCCCATTAGCTCGGTACCTTCGGGAGCACCCAGGACAAAGCACGCTCATGCAAAAAGGGTGTGCCCTGGCAAACTTTTAATAAACGGACAGTTAGATACGTAAAAAGTTCTCTTTCTTGATTCTTGGTGCTCACAGACTGCTGAGGAATCCCTTCTCTGAGCAGCACAGAACAAGAAGAGCTGGTTGACAAAACATTTTCGTTACAAAGTGTCAACCCTGAGCTTGGAATTAAGAAGTTAAAATCTGTGATTTATATATATAGAGATATAAAAATAGATGATCATACTAAGACTAAAAAAGTGAAAGAAATCTCCATGTCAATACTATATATATAGTTTTTTGTCTTAACGTTTTTGTTGTTGTTGTGAGTTATTTTGTAAGAGAATGCCCTTGTGATGCAGAAATCAACTGCCACCAAGCAAAGAGTTAAAAATGAACACTCACTCACAATTGGATCTAATTGCTTGTAAGTTCATGAAAAGAACTCTTATTTTAGGACTGTAATGAGCACGGGCAGAAATGCCGAATTAATGTCAAACCTGTGGCTAAAGCAAAGCTGTTGTATCATTGACGATTATTTTCAATTGAGACCCTTGGGGAAGATGAATTGGTGGGAGCATCCACTAGTCACTGGAGATGAAGAGAAAAATCTGTGCCAATTGGATATAGCGGACAGATGGTAAGAGAATTAAGGAAAATGGCACCATCATTGAATTTGAAATTGGGCAAGGTGAGAGAGAGGTGCTGGGTTGTGGCAATTTTGCTCTCATATTAAAGATGGAATTCTAAATTTTGTATCAGTACCCCCAAATCAGTTTGGTATTCTGTGGATAGAGTGGAAAATGGTACCTCCAAGACACCACTGTATTTTCACCACATTTAAAAAAAAAAAGTCAAACTTTGTCTCTCAAAGTATTTTGCAAACCTGATTTATCACAGAAAAGCTTACACTGGGAGTCAGCGGGCAGCACCGACCTCACAATGTCAAAGCTCTTTTATTTTTCTCTCTTGTTTGCTCCCTTGTTGAAAATGCAGTTGTCTTGGGGTTGGTCTGATTTGGCAAGGAAAATTATTTTCTTCCTGCCTTTTTTTTTTTTAACGGGAAAAAAACTCACAACGTGAGATTCCTTTACTTCTGCAGCATAAAAGCAAATGAAGGTAAGAAAATCTCCTGGTACGAAAGATTTGAGTAAGAATTCTCTAGAATAAACAAGGTCCCCACAGATAGCTGAAGGAAAGAGGAAGCAGTCCAGTCTGGCACCCGATACTCTTTGGGCAAACAGAAAGGGAGGCAGAGTGCAGTCCTGCTCTCTTCTCCTAGGAAACGGTTAAGTTTTGTGGCATGGTCCATTGTCCAAGAGTGTAAGAAAAGAGGGGAGTTGGCTGTTCAGATAGCTAAAATGCAGTTTCATTTGACCAAAAACCCAGGATTATCTGCACAGTCTCTGCAGTGCCAGGACCATGCAGACCAGGGACCCTGAGAGCAGGGAGTGGCCGAGCTGGGCTGCGGAAGAGTCTACTTCTCTCCGATCGGGGTCCACGGCGGGGGCCTCTGTGGTGACAAACTCAAACTCCGTGGGACACACATCATCCATGCACCCACTGCCGCTCCCCGAGCCACTGGATTCATCGCCTGGGGTGGGCAGATTGAAAAAGAAAGTTAGACCACAACTTGGAAGGCACAGGGGTACATGCTAGATTTGGGGCAGGTGGTGGAATGGGGGGCCCTGCTACCCCCTCCCCCATGGGTTTGTTTGTGGTGAGTAGGCTTGTGATGGGCGGGTAGACCATATGGAAATAGATGTCTGAGACACAGTGTTAGCTGATATCCAGTTATCCAACTTAAGAAATGTATGAATCCTAGACCGACAAGAGGCCATACCTACCATGTTGGCATTTGAAAGGTTATTTCTTATTCTGGCTGATGTTTAAATCACTTTAAGAAATCCCAGTCTGCTTTTTTTGGGGACCTCAGAGCCATTGTTGTCAGCAGGTATCATGCTTTTATAAAGGGTTGTGAGATGATGTTTTAAAGTAACACATTGAAGAGGAAAACAAACACACTAAGTAGGCAATCTGAGGAACAGCAGCACATGGTTGTGAAAGGCACATGTTACTATGACGTTGGCTACTCGATTCCACCTTCATTCTCCCCTAAGAGCGAGGATGAGCTCCACGTCCACCAACCTCTCCCTCTGAACCAGGGGTTCACGTCTGTGGCTAGCTGCTGTGGGTGTGTGGCCCGTCACCCAAGGATGGTTTTTATATTTTCAAGTGTTTGAAAAAACTCAAATGAAGCATGATATTTCGTGATATATAAATAGAATGTGTGTCAACCCTAAGTCTCAGTGTCCATGTATGAGGTGATATTGGACATACCCACCACCATTTGCTTATGCAACGTCTAACTCTGCATTCATGTGTGGCCCTCAAAGCTGAATACATTTCACAACTGGCTCTTCCCAGAAAAGGTTTGCCCTTCCCTGCTTGAAACTGGCACTCAAGTGCCCACTGGGTATGTCGTCTTGGTGGGACCTCTTCCCACTTGCCCGACATACCGGCTCTCTTCCCACTGCTCACAGGTTGGTTCCTTCTTGTTTCACAAACCCTGTGTCTCAGAACTGGGTCCCAGTTTGGTCTCCATTAATTAAGAACCGTGTGAAAGTACTTATCACCATTTGCAATTGTATCCCTACTCGCTTGTTTTCTCGTGCCCTCCATGAGAATGTATACCTGTTGAGGGCACAGACTGTGTGCGGTGTATACTGTTCACTTCTGCATCCCCATTGCCTTTAATGGTCCCTGGCAGACAGCAGGTGCACAAGAAATACTTGTTAAATAACTAAATGGGCCTTGGGAAGTATCTTCAGTTTCTGTGTTTCCTCAGCTCAGCAGGTACAGACAGCGACATTTATGTTGCAGTTGGTGTGAAGACACCCTGATAAAATGCGGGAGGACACCAAACCCACTGCTTGCAAACATGCTTGCTAGAATAAAAGTATGGTTCCTGTAGCAAGGTGGACATAGGTTTTAAGCTGCCATTTTTTATTGAAGTGAACTAGGGCAAGCCAATTAGCTTCACTGAGGCTCTCCTTCCTCACCGGGACAAAGGAGAATGTTCATTATCTATTTCACAGAATCATTAGGGGGTATAAGTGAGATAATGTTCCTGAGAGGACTCGGGACACTGTAAACCTGGTAATGACATTGACTCTTTCCCCAAGCTTGCTCAAAGATTCATTCAATAGACCTAAATTCCTCCCTGTTGGCCTGAAACAAGGAGGGGCATGTTGAGCGGCTCCTGAAATACTGGCACTATCTTGGCTGCTAGATGCTACATTAAGTAAAATTAAAGTAATGCAGGGACCCTTCTAAGTCCCCCTGAATAAATACGGCACAACTCAGCACAATTGTTTTTTTAATGGGACATCTAAATACCAGGTAAGATCACTTGATTACATTATACCAGGTTCTTAATATTTTCTAGGGTTTATCTTTTGGCCTTTACGAGGGGGAAAATGCCCATTAATTAAATTCAGAGATATCAGAACTGCTAAGGGAATTGCTCTTAACACTGGTATTATGAAGAAGAAGTAGTATAACCTTTACAAAGATATTATTAAAGTGATTTAGAATATTAAAAACGTGGTAAGCAAATAATGACAGGAGATTCCAGCTGAGATAAATAACGGCCCCATCTCTTTCTGAAAAGGAATCAGAAATGCAGGAATTTAAGGGGCGAGTTTTTAAAATGTCAAAAGCAGTAAGGGTGACGATGGCTATAAGATGTGACAGTGGTTTGTATGACAGACACTGTCCTAAAATAGGGGACCGAATATGGGGCCTGGATTAGAGCTAAGTGAGGCTCTGAACTGTTGCTAATTTTTAGTTTCTTTCAAGAGGAAGTGGAGCAGGATCTCTCCCCAGGCACACTCCCTACGCTTTGCAGATCAACATGGACATAACCTCTTCAGGTCAGAGAGGAGAGAAAGCAAGGCCAGCCTCAAATAATTCTTCCATTCTCTTGAATTATTTATTCCTATAGTCATTCTCCAGATAATAAAGCATTTCATGAGATAGAGAAGACAATGAATGTATTCAGAGGAGCAAAGCTGAGGAATGAGCAAGGGAGAAGCAGCAAAGGGTAAAAACCTTGTGGAAGGTTCTCTTCTGAAGAGCAAAGAAGGGTTTAGGGAAGAGGAAGAGAAGGAATAGGAGGACTCTCAGGGTTTTGCAGCAAGAAAGTCTAGCAGGTTGGCCATTATCCTGCATTTAGAAAATTAATTTTTAGGTTATTTAAAATGGAAGAAAGCACTAAAAATTTTCTGCAGGGGACAACTCCATAGGATGATGGCTAAATCTTAGATGACTTAATGTCTTCCATCTGTAACTTGTTTCTTTCTATCCCATTAACTCAAGCACACAAGCATCACTTTTTACTTGAGGGACCAAATTACAGAGTCACTGGTGACTCCACAGCTTATGTTCTAGAAATCTTTTCCTAAGAACTGTCTATAAGGATACAAATCTCTTAAAAAAAAAAAACCCAACCCCAAACAATACCCCTCCCCCAATTTGTATAGTTATGCTTCTTAAAATAATTTACACAAACCCTAAATTTCACTTAATGTTCACTCATTACTCTTTCCAATCACTTCTGATACTTTGTGATAGTGAATAAACTAGTCATGTGTATTTCATTATTTCTCTCAATGTTTTGCATACAAATGCCCATGGTTCATGTATGCAAGTCACCGGACAGAGAAAGAGCTAATGCAGTTGAATCCATGGCACAGGAGATATTATCTCAGCTCCTTTACATACGGCTGCAAATGAACTTGCTGATGACCCAATCTGAGACTCAAGAAATAATTTAAGGCCCCAGTCAATAAGTGGTAAAACAGGGATTCCAGCCCAGCCTAGTCTGAGCAATCTTTAGGACATTCTTCTTTTGGTGGCTGGGGGAGTGCACAGGAATTTGGGGTACAGATGTAAATGATGATGGGGCAAGGAGAAGATGAAAACATTACTTTGTTGCTTCATCATCAATGGTTCAACTGGCAGATGAGAGCCAATTTTAGCTTGGGTAGCACTGAATGCAATCCAGCCCAACCAACCCTTAAGACTAGTTATGATTTTAGTGGTATCTTAAGCTCTGTGGATCAGAGCTTTCTGTCCAAAGGACCATAAACAGCTCTGCAGATCGGGCAAGAATGACATAAGGTTAAAGGTGCGCATTGCTTTTGAAGGAGAACTGTGGTGTAATCTACAACCTATTTCACTATGGAGGTTACTGGTACTGGAAAGGACTTCCTTACTCGTGTCCTGGAAGTTGACATCATTGCCATTGTACGCATTCTTTAGTTTGTTGGTCATCACACGGAGAGCCATGATCTGCTGCCTGATCAAAGTGTCAGGCCGTGTGATGTCCACGTCCACCTCAGGGTTGTTAATCTGGTTGGTCAGCCCATCGTTCATGATCTCAGGTAAGTATCTGCAAGGTCAACAGGAAGAGAACAGATGACCGTGAGGCACGAGGGGCTTTGGTACCAGGTTGTGCTGTGCTGTCTCTGACCGTGGGTCAGAACACCGACAACAACGGAGTTCCGCTTCTGCAAAAGAAACCAAAAAGTGAAAGCAAGGAGAAATCTTTTTCAGAGGGAGATATGGCTTAAAAAATGGTTGCAGGATGGTTTTTAAAATGATACCAAATACATAGGGAGGCTTGCCTACAAATGAATGTTCAGCTGCAGACTTACAGAAGTTGTTTCTTAAAATTAACTACATTTCTCCCTCCATCCCAAATGGTAGACACTTAAGTCAAGGGCTTGCTAGTTCCCTCAGCTCTCTGGTTAATTTTGCTACGAACCAAACTTGTAAATTACATACGCTCTTTAGTTCTCTTGTACAAGGATGCTCTTTCTCAACTGAAGAGGCCTAACCTCAGACTGTAATCAGAAGATACTTCTGGATATAAAAAACCATCTTTGGAAAGTTCGAGGAGTACCCAGTGAGCACTGGAATGTCTGAAGTGTTCATCAGGGTTTTTATTTTGTAATAGAATCTTGGATCTACTATTTGATATGGGGCCAAAGAGAAGGGTAAAATCTAATGGTTCTTTAATTTTCCTACTGGTAATAAAAGGGCATATTCCTTTTACTTGTACTAAAAATGTTAAACTGTCAGTCCTTTGATGTTGACTGTCCATGTTGCCTCTGTGCATTTAGACCAGTGGAGACTAAAGATCTCAGGAAAGAGCTTGGAGCTCTCTCTGACTCCTCACTCTTCCAGACCTGCCTATTTGCAGCCCTCCTTCTCCTCCTCCCCCAGTGCTCCCTGCACCTGCTTCGTCTGTCTCATTTCCTGTGTCCCTCCTCAAGCGCAGACAGTACAAGAGCCTCAAACCAACTTCCCTGCCCGCCTCTTCCTCTGTGGTGCACCTTGCACACTCGGTCTGACTAATCTCCACGAGCTCCTGCTTTCACGTCACTCTTCTGTGTAAAAAGTTTTGGTGATCGTAGCTGAGTACTTACTGTCGGGTACTGTGCTAGGCCCTTCACGTGTATTTTTAAATTTGTCCTCCCGAGCAAATCTAACAGGTAGGTGCTATTTTATCCCCAGGTTGCAAAAGAGAAAACAGGCCTAATGAGGATGAGTAGTTGTGCAAAGTCTCGGAGTTAATGGATGGCAAAACTGCGAAGGAAGCACCACTAGGACTAGTTTCAGAGTCCACGTGTCCAGACCGTGCACTATACTGCCCGGGTGATCACAAATGACAATCACAGTTTATAGCTCAGCAGTCAAAGCCATTTCCATCCCATCTCCACTTTCTTATCCTGCAACAATCCCTTCACCAATCCTTGCTGTACAGAATCTGTGTCTGTAGACATCCCTTATCTGCCCCGCCCCACAGGACTTCCTTGCCTGCTAGGCACTTTCCAATTTAAAATCCAAATATCCGTAAAGACCCAGGTCAATCTTTGCTTTCTCTTTAAGATATTTTCCAGCATTTAGAGATCTGCTCATCCTTCTGGAGGGCTGCCAGGTCCGTCTGGCCATTTTGTGCACTGCACAAAGTCACCTGCTCAGGGAGGGAGCTGGGCTGTAAGCCAGCCTGAATTCCGTGCCCACAAAGCTATGCACCTGCAGGGCACCATTCACCAAAGGGACACACTTTTCTTTTGGGGAATTGTTTTATTTTTGAACACTTCAATGCACACTAAAGCACAGACAGCAGTATAATGAGCCCTCAGGTATCCATCTGGGGGCCTTTTTCTAACTCTTACAAAGGTGCTATATTTGCCTGTGTCCTGGTAATAAACAGACAGCACACTCAAGGAGGTAATAAAGAGAGTTTGAAGAGGAGGCAACCTACAAAGTTGGGAACAGAGAAACCAGCGCTGGCTGGCAAAGGACCCCAAGGCCGCTAGCAGCACGACAGCCTCAGGGGGAAGGAACTGCCACCAGAATGAGCAAGAACCGAAATCACAGATGGCAACCAAAGGACAGAGCACCTGCCAAACCGAGGCCCGTCAGGGAAGGAGCCGGGGACTGACGCGTTGACCTCTCTAGTCCCTCCTTCTGACCTCTACGTGCTGCCTCCCATTAGTGGAAGCCAACAGAAGCCAGTGGGTGAGGGCACCCAGCTGATGTGTTTTGTAGAGAGTCTCATTCAGGGCACCAACCAAAAAGGAGAGATGAGGAGTAGATCCCATGGAAATCAGGATTTCCAGGACACAGTGGCGCGTTGGCTGGGGGTGCCCTGCCCAACGTCATTCCTGCACTGCCTCTACTGTGTGTCCTGTAACCGAGAAAATGCACATTCCTCTGCTCTGTCCTTCCTACTTACATATCCCTGCACAGTACACATCGCCTTAAAATTCTTTCCCTTCGTGCAGGTCATTTTCCAAGTCCTGGAAACCAAAGGCTCTCTATCCATCAGCCTCCAAAAGAAGAAATAGACACACACAGAGAGATTTTCATATTTAAGCCATTTTTCAGTTATTGAAATCTCATGCATGATGTATTTGTGTATGAATTGGTTTATCCATTTTAAATCAGAAGTCCTCTGAATGAGCTCCATGTCTTCATCCGTATTTTGAACAAAATCGACTTCACAATGTGCACCACGTAATGAATAATAAAACACACAGAGTGCATTGCAAATTCTTTTCCGCAAAGTTTCACAGTATTTACGGCCCTAAAAAATGCCCTAATTGAAAGTGTGAAAAGCTGTGGAGCCGTATCTCTTTATTTTTGCAGCAAAGCATAACTTCTGTGTTGTCTTTCACTGTATCTATCTGGTATATTAATAAGTTCTTGTTAGATTCTGGGCTTGACTCCTAAAATATGACACTGGGTTGACTATTACTGACATCAGTTATGTGTCCTGGGCTCCTCGAGCTATACTTACTGACCAAAGCCCATTGGAATGAATGATAGCCAGTGCAGGCTGGCCTTTGCTGACGCGGGAGTTGAGAGGGTCTGAATGCGACGCCCGTTGCGTTGCTGCCCCTCGACGTTGTGGACAAGATTCCTGCAACAGTACCGATGCTGAGTCAGAGAAGGGCATTGTTTCTTTCAGATGCTGTGTGCAGCGCACAGAGAGCCGAGACTCATTTATCAGAAGCTGACTGTGATAGCTTACATGGGAATGCTCCCCCCCGGGGGAGTCAGAGCATCCAGGAGCAATAAGAGACTGCCAAGTAAGCCCAGCCTCTAACTGTGCTTACTGATGCTCAGCCACTTACAATAAAAACAAGTAACAATGCCTCCTTGTCCTCTGGAACCTCTTCTCCTTTCCGTGTATTCAAAGGGTAACTTTAGAGACAATGTGGAAACTTACACAGAAGGCACAGTCGAAAAAGAAAACGGCCTTTGTGTTGCTCCAGAGGTACACCCCAAGGCCGAAGCTGTGGATGTCCAGAGTGCAACTTGGAGGATCTAGAGAAGCCAGATACCCAGGTTTGATCTCTTTGGAAAACGCTCAGAGCCTGAAGAAAGGGGTGCATCTCTGAATCCTTACTATTGTTCCCTTTCCTAGATCATGCACCAGCGTCTTGGTGTATGACAGCATTCTAGTTTTGCACCATTGCAGTTTTGGGAGACACGGAAAGGAAGCGGGTTCTTGGTACAGATAACCCGGGTTTCAAGGCTGACTGCACATTTCCCCGGGGCAGAGGACAGATTGGAAGGTTGAACAGGATGTCACTGTTTGTCATGCTTCATGCTGGGTGTGGCCAGCAGGTGGCGTCCGTGAACAGCCAAGCATAGCTCCTCCGTTCTGGGTTACCTTCTAGTTTGCAGGAGCATGTAGAGGTCCTAGAGCGCCAGGAGTTTTGCAGAATTAGTTTTCTTCCCACATCTGTGAGGGTCCAAATGGTTGCGTTCCCCTCAAATTCGCATGTTGAAAACTGAATGCCCAGGCTTCAGGAGGCGAGGTCTTCCGGAGGGGATGAGGTGATGAGAGCAGCGCTCATAAAAGAGGCCCCAGGGATCTAGCTCAATCGTTCCACTAGTGAGGACCCACCGGAAAACGTGCAACCCACAAGAGGGCTCTCATCCGACCATGCTAATCCCCCTAGGATCTTGGATTTCAGCCTCCAGAAGCGTGGGGAATAAACTGCTGTCATTTATAAGCTACCCAGATGTGGCGTTTTGTTATAGCAGCTCAGATGGGCTAAGACCACGTCTCATTTCATATTGTGGATACAGGCTTCCTTGGTGACATCCACATGTTAGAGCTGATTAGTGTGGAAGAGTCTGGAGGAATCTGGCCAGGTGGGGGACACGTACATGTTCAACCTGATGGGTGGCTTCAGGCTCTGTGCTGGGACTCTCCCTGGCAGAGGTGACATGCTCTGTCGCCCTCTGTCACCTGACACCACACAAGGTTCCCGTTGGCCAGCCGCAGTGCCTGTCATTGTCACTATTCAAAATCACTCCTTTTAGTTGATCTATAAATGTGTTTGTCAGGACAGACATGTTAACCTACTTGTGTTTCTCATCATCTCATTAATGCTGGTGGCTGTTCTGGGGTAAGGAGCACAGTGAGTGAAGGGACACACAGTTCACGAGACTTAATGGGATTTGAAAGCCAATAAGAGTCTGAGAAGTGAGGCACCTGGAAGGAAGGTTAGCTTGGTGGTGCCCCATGGGGTCGGCAGGAGTCCGAGTGGAAGGCAGGGCAGGAACAAGGAGACTGGGGTCCCTAGGTGTTGGCCTGGGTTTGTTTTGAGGTGACAGATGCTTCTTCTTCTTCCTGCTCCTGACACAAGGCACACTGGACAGAGAAAGACAAAAGTGGGGGGCGCCTGGGTGGCTCAGTCAGTTAAGTGTCTGGCTTCAGCTTAGGTCATGATCTCATGGTTCACAAATTCGACTCTAGCATCAGGTTCTGTGCTGACAGCTGGGAGCTCGGAGCCTGGAGCCTGCTTCGGATTCTGTGTCTCCCTCTCTCTGCCCCTTTCCCACTCGTACTCTGTCCCTCTCAAAAATAAAGCATTAAAAAAACAAAAAAAGAAGAAAAGTAAAAGCAGATTCAGTCCTGCTTGTCACAAAGAAGCTGCATTCAGTACATGTCTCTCCGGCAAGTTCTAATTCTAAGCTACATATTCGTACATTCCCGTGGGTTTTATGAAGAGTTTTAGGAAGTAGCAGAATATTAATTCCCAAATTCCTTATCTGCCAAAACTTTCTGAAGTTTTTTTTCTTTCTTTTCTGCAATCCCCTTATTATCAAAACTTGATCTGATCTGAAACGAGGCTAATCATACTTAACCCACTTAGCCGACGTAGTGGGAACAGTAATACCTCTTGCTGCAGAAGTTTAATGTGTTTGATTTCGAGTGGCAGCCTATGTATGGTATGTGCGTTCCGATGATTTTTTTCTAAAAATCTAAAAAAAAGTTTTGACATCAGAAACACATATGGTCCCAAAGATCTCAGAGACGGGAGTGTGAACCTGTGGTACCCACAACTTCTTCCCGAGGCTTTCTTCAAATCTAAGTTTCAAACTTCACATCCATTTGGAGGGGCTAGTATTTTAAAACACAACACAACACAACACAACAAAACAGAAAATAACAAGTGTTGGTGAGGATGTAGAATGGTGTGTAAGCTTTTGATTGCCCAGGCCTCCGTTTTAGAGACACGCATCTTGAGTCAACATGTGGGCAGCTGTAGGACGCAGCCACTAGCAAAACAACCAGGTAAGGACAGAGGTTGCTCTCACCTGTGAAGGGTCTCTTTCAGAAAGCCCTTGAAAACCGGGAGGACTCACTGCTGGAGTGGCCCACGTCTCCCTTCCCATGCCCTAATTCCCACACTCAGGTTTTATATCCGTAAATTAGCCAATCAATAGTGAACCTGAGGAACTCCAGGCACCCCACACTTGGACCCAAATAAAGGTAAAGCCCAAGGCCGTCCCTGTCCCCCTTGACCTTGCTGTGTAACCATGGACTCTCCAGGTCTCGTAGGAATCCATTTTGTTCCTCAAAGTTCCCTGATGGTGTCTTGCTGACGTGCATCCTGCGGTCATAATAAGAACCACAAGAGACGAGCCAGCCATGAATGGGGATACTGGTTGGAAAATGTCTATGGAGCCTGCTGTGAGTGGTGTGTGATGAGGCCAGCAGAGCTGGCACTCCTGACCGGAGTTGCTACCATCCATAGGCTCGAGAACATGGAGAAATTGGAACTCTTGTGCTTGGTATAGGGAGGGCAAAACGGTGCAGCGCTTTGGAAAAACAGTACTGTGGTTCTTCGAAAAATTAAACTTAGACTTACCATACGATCTAGAGAGTCCACCTCTGGAATTTTCAATCCAGAAGAATTGAAAGCAAGTCCTGGAACAGATATCTGTAGACCTCTGTTTAGAGCAGCATTATTTACAATGGCCAGAAGACAGACGCAAGCCCTGTGTGCATCAGTGAACGCATGGGTACACAAGTGTGGGATGAACATACACTCCACTCCACCGTAGAAAGGAAGGAAGTCCTGACACGTGTTACAGCACGGGTGTACCTTAAAGACACGCTAGGCGAAATAACCGAGACACAAAAAGACAACTCTACTGCAATTCCACTTATATGTGGTAATTAGAGTAGTCAAATTCATAGAGGCAGAAAATAGAATGGAGGTTGCCGGGAGGTGGGGAGGGGAAGAGTGGGAAATTAGTCTTTAATGGCTTCAGGGTCGCAGTTTAGGTGGATGAAAAAGTCCTGTGGATGGTTGGTGGTGATAGGTACGGTGATGTGAAAGTACTTAATGCCTCCAAACTGTACATTTAGAGGTGGTAAAAATGTTACATTTAGGTTATGTATATTTTACCATAATTTTTAAAAAATCTCGGTTTTAAGTATAATGTTTCTGAAGTTCTTGATTTCGATTACTTTTCCCTTTTCCTTTTATTTTTCACTAGAAAGTGGAATTACTCAAAGCCTACTGTGACTTTATGATTGAAGTGGATTTATACATTCTTGAAGGCTGCTAAGCCAGAGTTGTCTGTGACATTAGGTATTTCAATGAGATGTGACCCTGGAATATGTTCAAAGGTGCAGAGGCTGACCTAGGATTTGAGACCCAGCAGGGTGATCATGGCCAACTGACTTAGCTCTTTTATATGATTACATATTTTATATTTACATGAATAGTACTTAACCTTATTTGTTCCATAAGCTGCCATATTGAGCTAAGGCATATGAAACTGCTTAAGAATCTAACATACGACTCAATTCTCCTGCATTTTTATGAAACTTAAACTTTAACATGGGTCCTCACATGCCCACCGTGTTTCACAGGAGGGTCCAAGGGCAGCAGAATTTGGACTTTCAGGTTTATTTATTTATTTTGGTAAATCTCTACATCCAATGTGAAGCTCGAACCCATGACTCCAAGATCAAGAGTCACATGCTATTCCAACGGAGCCAACCAGGCAGCCTCAGAATTTGGACTTCTTATTTTTTTTAATGTTTTATTTATTTTTGAGAGAGAAAGAGATAGAGAACGTGAGCAGGGGAGGGTCAGAGAGAGAGAGAGGGGGACACAGAATCTGAAGACAGGCTGCAGGCTCTGAGCTGTCAGCATTGAGCCCGACACAGGGTTCAAACCCACAAACCGTGATACCATGACCTGAGGTGAAGTTGGATGCTTAACCGACTGAGCCACTAGGCGCCCTGGAATGAAAGCCTGGGCTCCCGAACAGGATGATTTGTCGTGGCTTTCCTCCAGCTGGAGAACGCAGGACATGAAATTGTTCGGAGACCCTTGAAGGACACACAGCTCATGGATTGCATCAGTGAGCAGAAGCTAAGGTCTTGCACGTAACCTCTTCGCTCATCGGCAGGGTCTCCCCTTACCCAGTCTTTCTTCGGAGAACGGCAGACCACATCGTGCACAGGACAAAAGTCCCTCGTGCCAGGTCTCAGGGCTGCCGAGCTGCTGGCAGCCACATGCTTCTTTCCTTGTATTTGAAGCTGCAGTTTTTACTGCTTGCGGGGAGTGCATGCAGTGTCCTCTCCCCCAGGACAGGGCGCCTTCAAGGGGTCTTCCCTCCGGAGCGCGCACAGAAGGGAAGCGTGTGCTCAGGAATGCTGGGTTTGACAGTCTCCAGTTCTCTTCCCAGGCAGATTTCCCACCTTTGGGATGCAGCTGCCGGGCTGGGTATACATCAGACCCTTCGCAGCTCTTTCAAAGGCAGCTGCAGTGCTTTGGGACATATTCTGCAATCAGACTAAAACAATATTGTCCTGCCGGATCTGCCAAGTCCCCGTCTTTGACAGGCTTCTCATCACCATGCATCATTTCATCCCTCTTGCATCTGCTCAAACGTACCCAGTCATGACTTGCTATTTTCTTGGCTTAGTCAATCCACTCAGTGGCTGGTGAGAATGACTGATCTACTTTCTAGATTTTTCTACTTTTCCTATTTCTTACAATTTACTGTATTTACCTCCGAACCTGAAGAAAGATTTCCTTGGGGACCCAGTTATTTCTGCAATGATGAGGTGCCTTAAAAAACAGCACAGGCTCCCCGCAAAATGATCTGTTTCCAACCGATCCAATCAATCCTCATTCTTAGCCCGGGTCTTGTTTGCCTCCTCCTAGAAGGCACTTTGAAGAACTCTAGATGGTTAGACACCAGACACGGGCATATGAGGAGGGGCAGCAGGAAGCTGCTTGCCAGTTTTAATGGGGGGGGGGGAGAGGGAAGGGAGGAACCTGGAAATGACTACAGAAACCCCGGCAATTCTGAAACAACACCTGTCCCATCGTGAAATCCACATGCCGCTGAGGTTTGCCTCTCACGAGCTTTCTTGCGTTCTTCTGGCTCCTCCCACCATCTCCCATGCTAATCTTTCCTTCTTAACTCCTACGGCTTTAGAAAGAGGATCCCTACGAAGGGAAGAGGATCCTGAAGGAAGACACAGAGGATGTCATTTGACATGGTATGGCCTCAAAAAGTAAGAATCTGCTTTATAGGAGCCAAAAGGTAAGAGCCTATAGCAACACCACGGGGGTTTTATTTTTTTTCTGTGGCTGCCACCTGGAAAGTTCCAGCCTGCTTATGCTAACCATATACAGCTTTTACCTCCTTCGGAGCCCATTCTTTCCAGCCTCCATCTTGTCATTCTCCTCTCTAGCTCCTGTACCCACATCTCGCCCTGACCTCGTGCCTGCCCACAGTGTCCTTCTCAGGGGTGACAGATGGCCGCACACATCCTCCCAGGGTCTCTGGGCCCACCCCGGGAGCTTTAGGAGGCCTAGATTTATAACCTGCACAACGACGCTTTAATCCCCCTTCCCCCGCCCCCGTGGACTTTTAGATTATTATCGATTTTCCTCCCTCACTTACTAGCTTCCTTCAATTTCCATTTGTTGGAGTTGGGTCAGTGTTGCTGCATCTTCTCTCATTTCTAAGAATTCACTCAGCCAAGTGGGAAACGGAAGGAGAAGTTACAGTTGTACCCTTGCTTTCCTGCCGGTCCCGGCTGATGCTTCCGAGGCTGCTTTTCTTTGAGTGGCCGACACTGCTGAAAATTCTGAGGAAAATTCCTTGCTAGCTGTCCTAATAAAGGACGGTGTGACTCTGGGTACTAACTGCTGTAGACGGAACGCTTGTGCCCCCCTCCCCCTCCCAAGGCGATGGTATTAGGAGGTGGGGCCTTTGGGAGGTGATTCGGTTTAGGTGAGGGTGAAGGCAGTAGTGCCTCCCTGATGGGATTAGTGCCCGAAGAAGAAGAAGAAGAAGAAGAAGAAGAAGAAGAAGAAGAAGAAGAAGAAAAGATCAGAACCCTCTTTCTGCCGTGTGAGGGCAGAGATAGAAAGCAGCTCTGTATAAGCCAGGAAGAGCGCTCTCCCGCTAACCCAACTCTGCTGGCACCCTGGTCCCGGACGGACAGCCTCTGACCATGAGAAAGAAGTTTCTGCGTGAGCCACCCAGTCCATGGTGTGTCTGTTTTAGCATGAATGAAGGAGTTAATTGAGTCAAGTACCAGGGAATCGAAGTACCCATCCTTAGCCCACAGGGCATTTCATTTGAGACCAGGGCTTTGCGTGGACAATACCCTGCATTGGGAAGGCTGTACATAATTTCCAATTTAGGATTCTCTCCGACGCACAGGTTAAACCTAGGCTATTTCATTGTCCAGTTGACTTCAACGCGGCCTGTGCTCCTGTTGTCTTTAGTGACTGACGTTCCAGCTGAGCCACGTGACCTCCTTGGCCCAGTTGCTGTTGTTGTTTTTAATATAATAAGGAAAGCCCCATTAAAGGAAACATCAGGGGTATGCGTGGAGGCAAAGAGAAAACAACAAATCGTAACATGCTCCCTGAGGTGTGTGCGTGAACTGAAAAAGGGAATATCTTACATGTTAAGAGGAGCTTAAAGTAGGGCTGCCAGATACGACTACAGGATTGCCAGTTAAATCTGAATTTCAGATAAGCAATGAATCCTTTTCTTAGTGGAAGGGTGTTCCATTTGGTGTCTGGTGTTATGTGCTAAATTTGGCAGCTCTGTCTCAGCCTTAGTGCTCAAAGCGTAGTCCCTGAATCAGCAACACGGCATCCCGGGGAAGCTTGTTAGAAATGCAGAATCTCAGGTCCCACCCCAGACTTACTGAGTCAGAATCTGCATTTTTCACAGGCTCCCCAAGAATTTAGCCTGCACAGTAACAGGTGAGAAGAACTGTTCTAGAATTTACAACCTGCTCACGTTGGTCTTTAAACGGTGCCGAGAGATTGGCAAGGGAAAAAGAAGTAGAGGAGAGTTTCTCTTGATGACCAGTCATTCTGACAGAATGGAGATTTAAATGCTGACGGGACATAGGCACACCCGCGGTTCCTGCCCTCGAAGGGCACAGTCTTTCCCTCTAGCTCACTTCCTGTTGCCAAACCTGCTTCCTACTGAAGCAGAGTGAGCTCGGCCAGCAATGGCTGAGGGTGGGAGCAGGAAGATGAGGGGCGCTCTTGATCTAGAGGAGCCACTGCTCGCAGCCCCTTGGCCATTATCTCAATATAGCAGATTCACCCAGTGGCTGCCATACTGGCCACATCTATGTGGATCCTGCTTTTTCTATGTAAAGTCATCATCAATGTTGGGGCATCTGGGTGGCTCAGTTGGGGAAGCTTCTGACTCTCGGTTTTGGCTCAGGTCATGATCTCGCAGCTTGGTTGATGTGTGAGCCCCATGTTGGGTTCTGTGATGGTGGCATGGAGCCTG
Source organism: Suricata suricatta (assembly GCF_006229205.1). Lineage (NCBI taxonomy): Eukaryota > Metazoa > Chordata > Mammalia > Carnivora > Herpestidae > Suricata > Suricata suricatta. The sequence continues at coordinate 15,333,509 of NC_043703.1, forward strand.
CTTGGGATTCTCTCTCTCTCTCTCTCTCTGTCTCTCTCCCTTCTCTGCCCTACCCCTAATTGCATTTTCTCTGTCTCTTTAATAAATAAATTAAATAAAACTTAATATTAAATAATAATAGTATAATAATAAATAAAAAAAACTTAATAACAAATAAATAAAACTTAATGAAAAATAAAGTCATCATCCATGTCAACAGGTGCCATTCATTTAGTCACGGCTATGGGAAAATACGATACACTGGAGGAAATGGACATCTCCATGGTAGTTGTCATTTCTGTCATTCAGAAATGTTACCATGTGAAATAGTTATGCCCCTGAATCAAGGAAGTATGGGAGAGAGTTGTGGAGTATTGTTCAAAAATAGCCAGGAGAGATGAGGGTTTGGAAGGCAAGTCGAATCAAATACTTAGCATGAGAGGGCTAAGCACGTGGGTGTGCAAGGAAGAGTGTGGCTACAGGAGTCAGACGGATGAAACATAAAGGGCGGCTCAGTCAGCTGAGCATCCAGCTTCAGCACGGGTCATGATCTCATGGTTCGTGGGCTCGAGCCTACATCGAGCTCTCTGTTGTCAGTGCAGAGCCCGCTTCGGATCCTCTGTCTCCTTCTCTCTCTGCACCTCCCCCATGTTCACTCTTTCTCTCAAAAATAAATAAAACACATTGAAAAGTTTTTTTAAAAAAGCATAAAGAGGAAGAAATGCCTGGGTTGCCAGTGGCCTCCTCAAGCAGGCTTGAGTTAGGAGCTCCAGACCAGTACCAGCTCTGTCAGGGCTAATAGGTACCTCTGTCACATAATCCATTAACACTCATTGATAGGTTTTTTTTTTAAATCAAAGTTCTGCTTCTTTGATTGGAATAACCTTTCTTTCTTTAAAAAAATTTTTTTAATGTTTATTTTTGAGAGAGAGAGAGAGCGACTGAGTATGAGCAAGGGAGGGGCAGAGAGGGAGACACAGAATGTGAAGCAGGCTCCAGGTTCTGAGCTGTCAGCAGAGCCCAACATGGGGCTTGAACTCACAAACTGTGAGATCATGACCTGAGTAGAAGTTGGAAGTGTAACCGACTGAACCACCCAGGTGCCACTCTTTCTTTCTTTTTTTTACAAGCATCCTAAACAGTTAAGAAGCCCTATCATCTGAAAAACCATACTTCAAATGTAGGGAAAAATAGTTATTATCTGCATTACAAGTGGATTTTCCAACTTACAAAATAGTTCAGTGGAATTAAAAAAAATCTCATATATGATCCTAGATCAATTAATATTTGGATGGAATGAGAACAAAGCTTCAATTAAATGTAACTCAACAAGTCTTTATGGGTTATCTACTTACTATGCTATCAGATAGAAAGTTATTAAGATTTCATTGCAGTAGAAAAATTTTAAAAAAGGAACTAAAAGAAACTATGAAATGTTAATTTTTCAATGAGAATATAATTTGAGTCACAAATATTTGACAGCCTCATTTTTAAAAAATAGTACACTGGGTTACCCTTACCTGCATACAGCCCTCTAATGGGATCCCATGGACCTAAGGATAAAATTCAAATCTGGTCCCTAAGTACTGCTTTGGTGGTTCTCCACCTGCGTGGTCCTTTCCCAAACCTACAGTGTGACAGTATGGTGCCTGACAGTCCAAAATACACTGTCTTCTCTCCAGCCACTGTGCTTTTCACTGGTTGGCAGATGTCACCACTGTCACATTACACTTAATTCACTGAGACTTGCACAGTGCCTGGGCAGAGGGAGTGCTTAATAATACTGCTGATGGACTGAGGAAATGAATGAATGAATGTAGATCCACTAACTCTTTTATAGAGCTCAGGATCTGTTTCATTTGTTCTCCTAACCTGGGATGGGGGAGAGAAACAATATTTAGCAGCCATTTGTTTAGAGGCAGGATATTGACGTGAAAAGAACACTGGGCTTGGATTTGGGAGATTTCCAGCTTTTACACTTGCTAGTTGTGCACTCTTAGCCTAATCGTTTACCCTACTGCATTCCTGATCTACGGGAGAAATTCAGCTGAACCCGCTCTCCTCTGGCACTAAATTTAATGGTCATCATTGTCCCCATTCATTCTCTTGATGGAGTGTATATAGTCCCGTCCCCAACCCCCACCCGAAACAGTTCTTTGTATTTCCTTTTGTGGATGCACTAATAGCCAGCAACCTGTGTAACCATGGGAATGTAGTTGAAAACACAGCCTTCATTTCGGCCAAGGCTGAAAGGTAAACACAGATGGGTAACAGAGCAGTTCAGGAAATCAACCACTTTATTCATTAGGCCATCTGGTCATCCTTTAAAGTGTCTTTCTGTACAGTCATTAGGAAAAGACACAGAAACTGTGCAGTTTCACAGCTGAATTTTGCTGGCCAAAGGTCTCCTTCCTACAAGGCTGGACACTGGTAAATTACTAAAGCATTTTTGAGGGAGTATGTTGTTGATATCAAAATACCTGTCTCCCCTCATGATCTAAAATTTGGATGTTGATGTTTTTGGAGCAACTTGAAATGATTACAGCTCTTTCTATAGCTGTCTTGTTTTTGCCTCGCTAAGCTCTCTCTAGTATGGCTAATAGTATCATTATGAATAGATGCTAAAAGAATCCCACTCAGCAGTGTGAGAAATAACATCTAATGAGCACCTTACCTGCACCCCTGCTTTCCTTCTGCAGATGCTTCTGAACTTAATATCCCTGTACCTTCCTGTTTCCTTTGGATCACAGCTGCTTCATATGCTTGAAAATACCCACAAAGGCGCAGAACACACCCCCCTCTCAACTTCTCCACCTGCTGGTCGATCCCCAAAGATTTCTTGAGTCCAATTTACCAGCTGCTCTGCCCACCTGCATCCCCGCTGAGGTGTGCTCGGGCAGCCTCCTCTCCTGGTGGCTTGCTCTGCTTGCCAGCTCCCAGCCAGTACCCCTGTCCAACTCCTCCACCCTATGAAAACTCGGGCCAACCCCATTTCTGGGCTGAATTAAGAAATTCAGAAGGTCCATATCAAGGGGCAGCAGCACCAGGCAGCCAAGCAGCAGGGTGGGAACAGAACCATTTCTCATCACGAGGTCCCAGTGGGACTTTTTGGGGCAGGGAACCTCTAAGGCACCTTCCTGGTTGTCTCTTGGTCATTTTCTTTTTCCCTTTCCCTTCCAATGAGCACATCAAAAACTGTTTTGCTCCAACAGTGAGAGACATTACCGTTGGACTCTCACTTCCTGTTTAACTTGCTAAGGGAAAAAACAGAAAGCCATGCAAATTTAACTGCGGATAAAAATAGCTCCGCTGTCTTAAAGTCATTAAGTGAACATAAAAGGCTCTTTGTGATTTCAGGATATCTGGAACCTGGCATCTGTCACCATTCCTCCGTCCCCCTCCAGAGGCGAGGCATTGAGAACGAGGATTCCACGCTTAATGGCACCTTGAGAGTAAGGGCTCCCAGGTGCCCATCAAACTTGTCACTTTGAACAGCTGTCGCTAAGTGAGGATGGGCCCCACCACCCTCCGTCGCGTTTTGCATGAACAGGCCTGCAGAGCGGTGCCCCTGAAGGCGTCCGGAGCCGGATGCGTGCCGCCCCGGCCCAGGCACGGGGGGCCACCCTCACCTGGCTTTGCTGTGGCCGTTCCAGCATTCCTCCTCGTTGGACGTGCCGGCCGTCATGCTTTCATCTTTGCAGATGGTGTAGGGCAATGCCGACCAGACCTTTTTAGAGAGCTTCAGTTTCTCTTTTATGTCTGTGACCTGATCAAGAAAGCAAGGAAAGAGAGTGAATACTCTCCCCAGGCGTTGCCCATTTCTACACAAGGACACGACACAGGTGAAGGTTAGAGAATCTGTGATCGGACTAGAATGGAACTCTTTCAGTTCAAAGGGAGAGACACCAAGCAGCAGGATTTACTGCCCAGGCCAGCCTCCCTACCTCCTCCCTCAATCTTCCTCTGGCTTCTGGCAGAGAGTTCTCAGGTAATTGGCTTTTTCTTTTCCATCTTTTCTGTCCTCCCATGCTTTCCATTAAAAACTTACAAAGCATCTCAACTGGCTTCGGGTCCCTCTCCGGCTGGGAGAAATAGGTGTTCCCCACTGCAGATTCCCTAAGTGTATTCTTTAGAATTCATTTGCTCAGATGTCAGATAAATGCACTGAAACAATGCACCGAGAGATAAAATGCTTTTCCCAATGGTCTATTTGTTTCTGTAAGAAATAAATATTCTCACTAATTCGACTGCTGGTAACCTCTGCTCTTAACCAATTGACAGGTCCATATAGCACACTCTTGGATGGGGAGTAGCAGCCCAAACATGTGGGGAAAATCTCTACACAGGAAGAAAAAAGTCATTCCAAAAAAAGGTAAGTGTACAATCCACAGCCCTAGGGATGGATGGCAGGAAAAAGCTTAGAAACCCAGCTGGACTATTTTTAGGCTCAGCACTGACTTTTCACCTGCAGAAAGGATAGAGACAGGGAATCAGTACCATTTTGGTTCCATAATTAACATCTGGGTTCATGCAGTCACAGCCCTGATTTTCTGTTCTGCCTATGTGACCACTGGGAAAGTCTGTGGGTGGTTGAAATGCATCCATTATAGGTTGGATTAAGTGCCCCCCCCTCCATTCATATGCTGAAGTCTAAACCTCAGTCCTTCTGAATGTGACCTTGTTGGGACATAGGTTTTTGCTTTTTGGTTTTTTGGTTTTTTTCTCTTGTTTTCTGTTTTTCTTTTTACAGAAGCCAGGAAGTTAAAATGAGGTTTTGAGGATAACCCTAATCCATTATGACTGATATTTTTGTAAAAAGGGAGACTTTGGACACAGAGATAGGCATAAAGGTAAGACAATGCAGAGAGAAGTAGGAAGAAGACATCTACCTACAACCAATGAGAGGGACCTGGAAGAGAACCTTCCCTCACAGCCTCAGAAAAATCCAGTCCTTCTGACATCTTGGTTTCAGACTTCTCACCTTCAGAGCCAGGAGACAATAAATTACTGTTCTTTAAGCCACCGCGAGTGCACACCCACACAGCATCGTCGAAGGGACAACACTGAGATTTATACATTTGACATCGACAGCCTTTGGAAATAAGTTATTCTATGTTTACTAGGGATGGAGTATAGAGTTTTACAAAAAAAAATTCCAAGGCTCTTTTGTTAGGTTTAAGAGTGAACACAAAGGAATATAAGATCTCTGTCCCAGTCATGTTTCTTAGTAGTTCCAGAATTATACGGTCTTTGGCCCTTGCTTGTCTCTGATTCTGATGAGGAGGATAGAGGCTTCAGTACCGAGACATGTCTGAAAGTGCTAACAATGGCCAGAGAACTGAATCTGAGAACCTGGCACCTCCTCCAACGTTCCTTTTGTTTTAGGTCATGAAAGGAACTCAGAAGCAATGCCAGGAAGGAGCTCGCACACAGCCATTGTTTAGGATGACTTGAGACCTGCACTCTCTGACTTCTGCCATTCGCGCTGACCTTGGCCCATGGGCTACCCTAACCCCTGGCCAATCTGACCGGGTATGGGTGTTTTAACAAGACCCGGTCCTTTTCTGCTGCCACCTTGGGCACAGGTGTGGGCTCAGGTTGGCATTCGCTTTTTACTTTTTGTTTGAAAGACATGTGGCCATTTCTCTCTAGCCATAGATGAATGCACATCCTGTTTATCAATTACAAGAAGACACAACCCCCAGAGGCCAACTAATAAATGTTGAAAGAATGACAGAAAAAAATCACCATTCTGCAACCATCATAGTTATAATTAATCTCAGCAAGCATTATCTATAGATGCTGTTGTGGGTTGAATTCTGTCAAAGTCCTAACCACAGTATCTGTGAATGTGACTTTATTTGGAAATGGGGCTGTTGCAGAACAGCAGGTTAAAGTGGGATCATTAGGGTGGGCTCTCATCCAAAATGACTTTGTCCTTATAAAAAGGGCGAATTTAGGCATGGGCACAGATATACACAGATATACGCATGTGGAGATGAAGGCATTGATCAGGGTGATGCATCTACAATCCAAGGAACGACAAAGATTGCCAGAAAACCAGCGGGTGCTAGGAGAGAGTCAGGGGACAGATTCTCCATTACAATCCCAGAAGGAACCAACCCTTCTGACATCTTGATCTTAGACGTCTAGTCCTCCAGCTGTGAGACAATATATGTCTGTTGCAAGCCACCCACTCGGTGGTACTTGGTTACAGCACCCCTAACAAACTGGTACAAATGCAAAAAACACCGGGCGTAAGTTTGATGGGGAATAGGATGCTTACACAATCTCCACGCACTCCCCGCAGATTACCCATTATTACAAAAGGAAACTGGTCACTCTACAGAGCAGAAACTCGACAGGCCCCACCTTAACCAAGGGGTCAAAGTAGTAGTGGGACACCGTGATTTTAGGCACCTCTGGATGTGAGGTGACAAGAAGGACACATCACTTATGTAGCTAAAATTCCTAACCTGGATCCAATCATGAGGTCACGTCCGACAAACACAATGTCCAAGTTGGTGGACACTCTATAGGACAACTGGCTTGTATATTCCAAATATGTGACTCATAAAAGACAAGGGCGGGCTGAAGATGTCTTCTCGATTAAGAAGAGTAAGAGACACGGGATTCAAATGCAGTGTCGGATTCTGGATAGGTCACTAGATCAGAAAAATAATTGCCAGAAAGGATATTATGGAGATAGTTGGCAAAATTTTAATATTGCCTTTGTATCACATAATATTGTATTGGTGTTTAATTTTCCAAATATGAGCTCATACTGTGGTCACATAGGAGAATGTCATGTTTTTAGAAGAGATACATGGGACTATTTAGAATTAAAGGGTTATGGTTTCTAAAACATACTCTAAAATGTTTCAGGAATCATCTTCATCATCATCACCATCTTCATCATCATCATCATCACACAGATGTATAGAGATAGAGCAAGATAGAAAATGTGGCAAATTTTTAATGGTGAATGAATCCAGATGGAAATATATATATATTTTTCAAAAAGCATTTTCCAGTACCTTTGAGTGTTTTCAAAATAAAGCATGTCAAAAATGAACTCCCTCACTTGATTTGTTCCACAAGGTGTCACATTAGTGTCTCTAACCTTTGCAACCTGGGATGCCACCCCAAAGCCACTCATTCTCACTGTTCTCAAACACAAGTCCCAGAAAAAGCACCGGGTATTACATATTCATAACTAATTCAGAAAACTACCACTAGCTTTATTTATTACTAAAGTACTGTAGGGGGTATCTGTCCCATAATAAAGCACACCAGGAATGACCATTCTCCCTTCTGCTTATTTAATGCTAAGAATCCCTCCTTTACACTGTGGGAATCTGAACCAAACATACATATTTTGAGACAGAGAAAGAATAAAACGTTATGACATCTCACAGGTATCTCCTCTTTTGAGGTTTGGAAAATTTACTTGTGTATGCTGTGCTGCTCATTCTTTAAACCACACTCAAGCACTGTGTCTTTCAGGGAGGATTCTGTGGCCTCCCAATTCGTTGGATTCAGTTTTCTGTGGCCACAGTGCCCCGTTCATGATTCTAAGTACTGGGTACTCCAAGCTTCTATAATTGGCTTACTCTTCTGATTCTAAGACCACATGCTTCTTGATGCAAGGACAGGGCTCGAACTGGTCACCCTCAGTGCTTAGATGAGCCAGCTGGCCAGTTACCCCAGTTCTCCTGGGACATGGGGGATTCTAGGACACACCATATTTTCAGCGTTAAACTGGGAAGTCCCAGCAAACCAGGAAAAGGTGATCGTACACATCTTAGCACAAGGTAGATTAATAATAATAATATATTGATTGGAAAAACAGATTTAATTGTCCCAATCTGCCACAGGCAATCTTGCTAATACAAAATCGTGTGGTCCCACAACGCGCACTCATGTCAGAAAGGCAGGAGCAGAGATGGGCTGTATCTGTCTATGTGAGGAGCAACGTGGGCCCTCTTGGAGTCACACAGGGCATTTTGTAATCAGGTCGTGTTCTCTCTGGCATTTCAGTAGCCAGGCGTTTCCACGGTGCAATCGGAGGACATAACAGCAAAGGAGCAGCACGAGATATAAATGCTGTTTTAACGTTCTGCACGGAAACATCGGCCAATGGGCTTCCAGCCTAGGTTGCCTATGTGGACAAGTTGGAAAAAAGGGACCCTACTAGCCACCAGGGAGGCACATGCCTTTGATTCCAAAGGATAGCTGATTGATTGCAGTTTTTTTCAGTATCATGCAAGTGTCTCAATCCTTACACTGTTTAGAAATATTTTCTCATTTTCTCTTATTTTTATTTCTGCAGAATGTGTGTGACCACTTTGCTGTAGCTCCAGACCTGAGTTGGTTTTAAGAAATTTCTTCATGGAAATGTAAGCGCACACAACAGTGAGCTAAGCTTTATATCAGCAAGAATTAGCAAGAACTGTGAGTAAAAACGCCTTGCTGAAGTAACAGTGAGTCCTGATTCATTATACTAATGCAAATCTGATGGGAACAGAGGCCTGGGGTCACTTAGAGAATTTACAGCAGTCAGCAGTGCCTTTTCTCTGCTTCCCCCATAAACTATTCTAGGACAAACTAACTTTCTCAAATACTTGCAAGCTATATTTACCATCTGTCCCAGGTTACATAGCTAATACTGTAATATTAGTGATACTAGTAATACCTGAGTATTCAGGGATTTGCATCTGTGCCACCAAGAGGTTTTGAAAGTTAACTGCTGTCACACCACGGGGCTCTGATCCAAATACACACTGTTGGGGACCACAGGGAAAACATGACCCTCTTCTAGAACTTATCTGTGTGGAGTTTATTCTCATTTCTGACAATTTCAACTCCTGGTACCCGTAAGAGCATAGACTCTTTGTTGAAGGCTGAGCAGAAGGTGCTGATTAGAGGAAGACAGAGGTACAGATTTCATAACCACCCGTACAGAATTGCCAAATTAGACAAAAGAGTGAGGAAACTGACAAGGTGCAGTGATCATTAAGGACAAAGGAATTAGCAAAATCAAAGAGCAGGAAGGCTGATCGAAGGACTAGTGTCTGATAATTTCATTTAAAAAAAGATCTTGCCCCAAATAGTTCCAGTTCACAGGAGATATTGGGGATACAGGGAAAAAGTAAGTAACACCATAAATAAATGATCAAGTACATTCAGTGTGTGGGATATAAGGCAACTGGCCTCAACTCTTCGAAAGAGGTAAAAATTATAAAAAGGCAGGAAGACTGTTGCAGATGAAAAGAAACTAAAAATGTAACAACCTAATGCTAGGTATGGACTTTACTGAATCTTGGATTTGGAAGAGGTAAATACCTAGTTTGAGACAACTGGAGAATTTTGAATAAAGAATAGACAGTAGATGATATTATTGAATTACTGATAATATTCTTAAGTGTAATCATTGTATTGTGTTTATGTAGGAGACCATCTTTGCTTTTAAAAGATTTATGTTGAAGCTTTTTATCTTGATGAGGTCCCAACAGTTCATTTTTGCTTTTATTTTCCTTGCCTTCAGAGATGTGTCAAGTAAGAAGGTGCTGCAGTTGAGGTCAAAGAGATTGTTGCCTGTTTTCTCCTCTAGGGTTTTGATAGTTTCCTGTGTCACATTTAGGTTTTTCATCCATTTTGAGTTTATTTTTGTGTATGGTGTAAGAAAGTGGTCCAGTTTCATTCTTCTGGATGTTGCTGTCCACTTTTCCCAGCACCATTCGCTAAAGAGACTGTTTTTCCATTGGATATTCTTTCCTGCTTTGTCTAAGATTAGTTGGCCATACATTTGTGGGTTCACTTCTGGTTTCTCTATTCTATTCCATTGGTCTATGTGTCTGTTTCTGTGCCAATATCATACTGCCTTGATGATTACAGATCTGTGGTAGTGGTTAAAGTCCAGAATTGTGATGCTTCCCATTTTGGTTTTCTTTTTCAACATTACTCTGACTAGTTGGGGTCTTTTGTGGTTCCATACAAATTTTAGGATTGTTTGTTCTAGCTTTGAGACAAATGCTGGTGTAATTTTGATTGAAATTGCATTGAATATGTAGATTGCTTTGGGTAGAATTGAAATTTTAACAATATTTGTTCTTCCAATCCATAAGCATGGAATGTTTTTCCATTTCTTTCTGTCTTCAATTTCCTTCTTATCTTTTCTATAGTTTTCAGTATATACATCTTTTACATCTTTGGTTAGGTTTATTCCTAGATATTTCAATGTTCTTCGTGCAATTGTAAATGGGATCAATTTCTTGATTTCTCTTTCTGTTGCTTCATTATTGGTGTATAGAAATGCAGCTGATTTCTGTACATTGATTTCTGTATCCTGCAACCTTGTTTTTTACTGACTTGAAAAGAGCAAAAAATCAACCTTCATTGAGTCTACACGAGAACTATATGGATGTTCATTTTATTATTTTCTTCAACCATTTCAGTTTTGTTTGAAAGAGTTAAAAATAATGAAAAGTTGGGAAAAGAAATGAAACATTGTTGTCAGGACACATGGTATTTAAGAGCTTGTTGAATTCAGCACAGGGCAGTGACCGACTCAGAGTAGTTGGGAGATGACTGAGCTTTCACTGGGCTCAGACACTCACGCAATCCTCAGTTCTGTTGGTGCTGACATATTATCATTATGCTCTTTTGCAAGTGGGAAACACGGTCTTTGAAAGGTGAGGAGACTTGCCCCACATGCAGTCAATGGTGGACATGAGACTCAAATTCAAGTGTAGGCTTCAGAATCATTACTCTTCACCCCCGACTTGAGAGGAACATGTCCTATAGTCATGTGTCTGGAGCATGGATGTTGGGCTGGTAGTGGAGGTATATGTACATCTCTGAAATGTGCAAGATGATTCAATATGATTCAGGATGAAAACATGAGAACTTCTATCTCTATTTCTTAAATATAAAAGTATGAAGAAGTAAGCTTTCCTAATATTTAATCTATCTACAGATTGATATGGTAATCTATCTATATACAGATATGATGACCATTTCTCAACGATCCTGTGGAAAGAGTAAGACTTTCAGAGTGGAAGGGAGCTCACAGTGGTAGCTCTCTCTTCCATTATCTTATTCCTGGGATATTGAAATCTATCACGGCCCACACATACTGGTTAAATGCACTTACGGGTTAGATTATGAAATTTTAACTAATTAAATGGACGAGTGACTTAAAATGACTTTTGCAAGGCACTCAGATTTCTTTCACTTCAAACTGTGAAAACTGTTTGAAATGAAAGAAAGTAATTAACAAGGGAAAACATTAAAATGGCAGGCTTACTCTTGACACATCTGCCACATTACAAAGTAAAAATAATAATGATTCTTGGTTTTACCCCTTTCTTTAAAATTTGCTACTTTTCGGACACCTTTTACAAGTTATAGAAAATATATTAGTTCAGTAGTACTTGTATATAATTTATGGATAAACAGTTATTAACGGGTGTCGATGATTCTGCCTTTTGCTAGTAGAGGTGTGAGATCAAAAGACTTTGGAGCTTGCACAGGGAATGACACACTGTATTTTGAGTCAGTGACTTAGCAAACAAAAACATTTGCTGAAATCAGTTTAATGAGATAGCGAAGTGTATTGTAATTCAGAAAAAGTTCCATTACTTTGGTTAAATAAGAAAAAGGCTTTTGTTGCTAACATTTTTCATTAAACAGTTCTTATGTGCCGTCTCTAAGTCAGTTTAATGCTATACTCTGGGGATACAAATATGGCCAGTGCCTACTCACTTCCCTTGAAAGATTCCTAGCATCCCTGTGCTGGAAGCAGTAAAAAGACACAGAGCAAATATGCTGAGGTTAAGCAAAGTGCTACCGTAGAACTGATATCAATTTGCCTGACAATTTCTGGGGAGAGCTACATTTCCTCCCAAGCAAATGAGTCTTTGCTAATATTTGCTGTTTCATGGCCACTAAATCTTGCCACGGGAATGATTAGGAAGCTCGATAATTAGTCATTTCTATGCAGAAGGGTTAAAAACAGAAAATGCAGCATGGTCCCTCAAGTTTTCACTTCCGACAATGGGGTGGTTTTATCCATGCAGAAGCCACTGCTTTTAGCCACTGCCCTGGTCGGCAGCTCCTCCTTTTGCTAAGAAGCATCTGTGATTTCCTAACTCCCAGTGTGTACCTGCTCTGCAGCAGAGACTCGGTAAAGTGTTGTGTGTGTCTTGGGTACTTATGAAATATTTGTTGAGTGAATAAATACATGAACAGTGCTGCCGATGATCTTCTAAGGGAAGTAAGATTTCAAAAATGATCGATTATCTGCCAGCTACCCTCTTCTGGACTTTGCTTTGGAGAATAAGGGAGACACGGACAAATTCGGCCGGCCTTCCAAAAAGAAGTGCTTTCCCTGGACCTGATTATCCCCTGAGTGAGAGGGAGGTCTCAGATGGCCCCTCCGATCCTCTAATTAGGATTCTAGTCTCCTGTCATCTCAAATGTCATTCTAGGTGTAATTTACACAGGTATGACAGAAGAGCCTTGGAGATCTCAACGGCAAAGTTGGCTTGGGGAAAAAAAACATGAGAGTTGAAGTAAAAATGGAATGAATCCCACCTTAAGCTGCCTTTACAATCCTTACAAAGACACACTATTTCCAGTAACTTCCCTTTGGGTTTCTAAGCAAGTGACCTATTAAATACTGATTTGGGGTGTTTTTGAACTATTATTACCTTTATCTCCTGTGTGGATCCTTTGATGGGGCACATTTGCTCTCCCCCAAGAGATTTTTTTTCCATGGCTGTCCATCTGCCTACTTGAGGCCCAAAGTCCATCTATACTGGACCTTCTCTTTCTCTTAGATCTTCCCTGTGAAGTGTGAGAAGTGAGCTGTGAGAAAGCCACCTGCTACCCTCAGTCAATCATGCCCACACCAAAATTCACTTCACTGGATACCTGTTGTGTGCACCCGGTTCGATGCCTATTTGTTCATGATTTCTGAAAGATTCCAATGTGCCTATTTCATCTGTATGAAAACATAATGTAACTGGATGTAAATAATATATACCATATCTTTAGAAAAAAGATAGTTAATATTTAAAGGGCTATACACTAAATAATACATATTGAGGGGGGAAAACAATGTGAATATTTTATAGGCTGAAGGTCATTTGTTAGTTTGGGAAAACAATCTGTTTAAAGAAACAAAGTCAGCCTCCCTTTTACCTCATACACAAGGCACTTTGCTTGGTCAAGTTAAGGGAAATTCACAGTATATAATACTTTTCTTGCAACCCGAGGGTTTAATAATCCAGTTTCAGAGACCGTGACCTGGTCCAGCTTTACTCTAGAGAAGAATGATCTTTTATTACAGCACCAAGTCATTCAATTCACGGTGTGAGCCTGCATTAGAATTCAAGTCGTGTATATTTCTTCAGTGATCAAACAGAGGTCTGTGAATGAACCTGTTCACAACTTCTCACACTCACTTGAAAACACATACAGACTGTCTGGAGGAGAGTAAAGTTCTGAAGTCACATTGGGAACACTAAGTCTTCCGATGTGGCCAAATATCTGTAAACACAATCCCCCCGAATATTCTTAAGGAGTAGGGGTTACTAACGCCATTTGGCTCAACGAGGAAGCTGAAGACACAAGAACTGCTCAATCTAGCCACTTAATTTATGTTCAGGTCTAGACTCAAGTCCCTTCTGCTGATGTGTTTTTAGCATCCTATTTACTAGAACTTCAACTCCCAGTGCTTTTGAGTGTGTGAAAGTCTTTGGTGTTATTTTTCATGTCTCAAATTGTTTATAGTGTAATGTTTGGGGAGGTCCTGGAATGCAGGGACACTCACAACATGTTTCCTTTCAGGAAACTATTAACTAAGTCTTGGGGATGACAGTAGGGTCCTGTTGAACACAGTTTGTCAGTGAACCCAGAGTAGACTTTGGTCACATGACACAACACCAAGCATTGTGCTGAAGGCCTGAATCACTAGACAATCTACACCTAGCCTTACATTCTGGACTTTCAGACATTCCCCGGGAATCCAATAATAAGCTCTGGCCTCTTACCATGTTTTTCAAAATATTTTAAAATTTTACCATATTTTTTGAAAAACATTATGTATCTTTCCCTGTGGTGTGGTGCTTTTCACATTACTCCTGAAGGAGACAAACACACATGCATTTTGTAGGAAAAACTAAGAAAGATGAAAAAACCAGTAGGAAGTGACAGAATCCTTGAAGTTCAAAAAGACAATGCTTAGTTTTGTTGAGTTTCTCAGAGGATTGGGAATTGGATGAAAAATTTAGAGTCTGTGTCATTCCCTCTGGCTTCAGGGTTGGTTTCTTGACTATGTGATGATACAGGAGTGAGAGCATGACTCTGAGAAGACAGATGAGGTATTTTTCTGGCAAAGCACTGGTCCTCCTGGTGGAATAAATATGGGAAAACCAGAAATACCTTCCTATGCTGCTCAGGTCAGATTTTTGACATCCATTTTAAGAAAACAATACATTTTTAAATATTCATGTTTATACCTCATGTTCTGATCGTGCCTCATTCCCTATGGTATTACATTTTAGGCAAGTCGGGTGGTAAGCATTCTATATACCTTGGAGATGACAGTCGGACACTGAACTAACACTGAATTCAACGGTGAAAAGAAAAAGACAGGGAGTCATTAGGTCTGCAGAAATGCATATGAATAAAAGTATTATTTTGCACAGTGGGTAGTGAAATTGTGGTATTGTTTACTTCTCAAGTGTGAAAATAGAAATAATTTCAAGGAATGGTTTTGTCATTGAATCATGAAATTTGGAGGCTCAGCAGAGTCCCTATTGTCCAAAGTTTCTAGGCTATTCTTGACAGGCGCTCACTTAGACTCTATTTAAACATTTCCAAAGACAGATATCAATGTCTAGTGTAAAGAGGACTTGAGATTTGTGGCCTGACCCAAAGTAAGTCACTTTCCCTCTTGAGCAGTTCTGTGGATCCATATAGACAAGGCTTGACCACAAAGCATAAGCATATTCTTGTTCTTCCTCTTGTGATTGACATTGAGACTAAGCCACCAACCTTTTTGCTTGCTTTGCTTTGTTCTTTGTGATTTATAGCTAGTTTCAGTGCTGAGAGTGGATTTTTCTCTGACCATCACCTGGTAAATTCTCTTTTTGCTTCATTCTGACCTTGGGTCTCTCCAGTCTTTGCTTGCTCACTCTTTGCTCTGAGCTTTTGAAGTCTGCTCTTCCTTCCTTGGTTGCTAACTTTGTTCTCTGTCGTTTCTCAGGCATTATCTGGGTAGGGTAGGTGCAGACTTCCCCAAGGAGCTTTCCCTGATCTAGAGCATGTATTGTGGCAAGTGCTGATTCTAAACTAGGTTAATAGATATGTGGTCTTCATAAAGCAGGAGAGGAGGATCTCAGATGCATTCTCAAAAGAAGAGAATGAATTCAGTATTTCTAGCAGTTATATAAGGCATGTTAAAGCCATTTGGGTATTGAGTAACAGACCTGTTTCCACCACCATCTATTCTATCGCTATGAAATAAAAATCTTTAGCAATTCTTTGTGGTTTGAAGAACAGATTTCTTCCACTTTCCCTTTATTTCCTAATGTTGTCAGTAAGATCATGACAATGGCCTGGGATTGATCCCTTTGTATAGAATTGTCCTGGACAAAAGCACTGATTCAGAAAACTGCCAGATAAAGTTTTTATGTTTAATAGCCCAGTTTTGCCCATGTGAAATGAAGATTGATGTCCTGAACATCCAGTCTTGGTGAAAAACTTCTGATTCTTTGCCAACTATTACTTCTTCGTAGGTCTTTGACAATACTCAGAAAATCCTTATAGAATTTCTACTTCTACTTGGGATTGACATAATGCCATGATTCAATTTAGCATATAACCACTTGAAGTTACTCCTTTAATATTTCGTTACTCCTAAAATATTGAAATTTCATAGGTAGGCAATGAAATCCAGGGCATTAAAAGTGTGTCTGCTACTTTTAAAAAAAGGGGAGGAGGCATAGCAAAGTGTTACATTTTGAGTTTGGGCACTCCTGAATATTTTATTTTATTTTATTTTATTTTTTTTTATTTTACTCCTGAATATTTTAGAGTCCATCAGTTAATTCCAGTTGTTTGAGGCTGTATTCTTTCATACTGCAGCTGAGAAACAGATGTCTATTTTAGCCTCTTTCTCTGAAGCCACTGTAGATATTTGGAACTTACCAGGGAATGAGAAGCTTCCTTTGCTCACCTGAGGTAGCAGGAATTGTGCAGGACCTTCTTAAGAAAGGTATTGCAAACATGATTCCATCCATGAGGGAGTGTCCTTGCCAAGAGGTTCACATATTGGAAAGGTAACTCACAGACAAATATTCAGATACACACAGACAAATATTCAGAAAGTCATACGGGGAAATCAGATGTATTGAAATTCTAAAGTAATTTAGGGTAGAGATGGGTTGTCCTAAATATTTTATGAAATAGGCAAAAAATAGTATATAAATCTCTTCTGGGTATATGTGATTTCATTTATACTTAATTATGTAGATTTGTTGTATGTGATAGAAAATAATTTTTTTAAATGTTTTATTTATTTTTGATACAGAGAAAGACAGAGCATGAAATGGGGGGCAGAGAGAGAAGGAGACACAGAACTGGAAGCAGGCTCCAGGCTCTGAGCTAGTTGTCAGCACAGAGCCTGACGCGGGGCTCGAACCCACGAACGTGAGATCTGACCTGAGCCGAAGTCGGAGACTTAACTGACTGAGCCACCCAGGCGCCCCATATGTGATAGAAAATAAATGATATTTTTTGCACCCATCATGTTACATTTATGACATAACACAATGTTCTGCCTTTTCCTTCATGAGTCTAATTGGGAATCGCTTCAAGTTGAATTGCCAGTGATTTTGGCTTAAGGGATTTTGAGGAACAACAGAATGAGATACTAATAAGTGCACCCAAGAACATAAGTCTGAATCATAAGACCCAAGGATGTCTATGAACTCTACCTCAAGCAGATATCTATACATTGGAAAGAGAGAGCATGGTTTAGTGGATAGTTCTTCCTGTGAGTCTCAGCTCCAATGTCCCCCAAGGGATTCCTCCTGTGACCTCCACAGTCACTTCCCAGGATGTGCTCCAAGAGATCCCTCTGGTTTTTCCTGTCGGACAGATTTCCCCATTTATTGTAGTGGGTCTTCCCTCCCAGAATGCAGGTGACATAGGGGCTGGACCTTTGTGTTCATGGCATCCTAGGAAATGAGTGTCCCATCTGGCAAAATGCCTGGTTTATGGTAGAACTCAAGAGATGGCAAATGAATGAATGAATGAAGTAGAAGAGTCGGCAGAGGGTAAATTTAAATTCTGACTTCAAATTAAGTTGAAATTTAAATTCTAGATGTTTTCACTTGCAAAATAACTTATTGCCATAGGAAGGAATGTCTCTCTTGTAAACTCCCCTATTTCATGGAGAAATGACTGCTCAGGGTCTATTTATGAGTAGTCAATTCAATTAAACACACACACACACGCACACGCAAACACTCACCTGTTTAGTGTCCACAATGTGCTAGGCACACAGTGATAGATATAAAATGGTCCTGCCTTCAAGGAACATTCTACACAGTAAGGAGAGGAAATTTACACATAAATAAGCATAGTAAATCGCTCATATGTTTATGGGCTGTATGGCAGAGTAAGATCAAGATTTTATTGTTGAGTAGATGGAGGGATCAAGGGAAGCTCCAAGGAAGAGGTGGCAGTTGAAAGGCAGCTTACGGGATGGATAGCATTTTGCAGGTAGAAGCATGGTAAAGAGCTGGTTTTGGCCGAAGGACCCTGAGTGGCAAAAGCTCAGAGATATAAAGGCTTTTCAGTTGGGGAGAGAGGTGCCCAGGGCATGGAGGGACATTTGCTTTAACTGTCACTTTGGCAAAGTCATAGAATTTCCCTACAAACTGGTTTCAAAGTGGAGAAAATACCACCTCCCCAACTATCCTCTTAAAGATTTAATAAAGCCGAGCAAGTTTATATATTGCTCGGGCACTTGGAGCTGGAAGTTCTTAATGCATGGAAATAGCGCCATGGGGACAGATGGCATAGGGTGACTAAAGTGCACTCTTTCTTGGAAACCAAGTTCTTATCCCTGTGAGGTAAATTACCTTTTCCTGGGAGCCATCTGGTTACCTTAAAGATCCAATTTACCCCATGGAGCATCAATGAGGGGTGCCATTTACTCCTCTTATGATTAAACTCCATGATATAATTGTACTTGACTTTCACCTTTATATCTTAAGCATCCAATAACCTAAATAGATACTCTTAGTCTCCTACAAGCAGCAAGGATGTCAGAGCTCCCCCCTTTTAGCTCTAGTGGGAGAGGAACAACCTTGTAAAATGGCAGAATGGCCTTTCTGGTCCAGAAAGAAATGAGAGTCTAAAGCAGCAATCACTGCTAGAAATAGCATACCAGTCGCAAGTGTGAACTATGTATGTAATTTAAAATTTTCTAGTAGCCACATTAAAAAAAGGGATAATAAGTTAATTTTAATAGTATTTTCTGTTTAACCTATATATCCAAAATATTATTTCAACATTAATAAATATGAAAAATATTTAATTTTAAATCCTTTTTTGGTACTCGTCTTTCAATGTTAGGTGTGTATTGTACAGTTAGAGCGCACCTCGATTCAATCTACCGTTATCTGCAGTGCTCAGTGGCCACACGTGACTAGTGGCTGCCATATTGGATGGCACAGGTCTCAGAATCTAGTGTGGTTTCTACTCTTATAGCACATGTCAGTTCTGTCTATAGCACATTTCGAGTGCTCAATAGCCATGTGTGATTGGTGGCTAGAATGCAGGTCGAAGGTCCTTCCTGAGCTGATCTGGAGTGGGGACCAGTGATGTAAGAGGGGCTGAATTTTTTGAATGAGTTGAAGACATGCCATTTGCTTAACATTAGAGCATTCTGCACATCCTGAAATTTTGGGGTAGGTTGCACATCAGGTCAGCAGAGTTCGTTTGCATGTCTCTCTCTCTCTCTCTCTCTCTCTTTTTTTTTTTTTTGATGCCATTCTCCCATTGTTCACTGCCTCTCCTTAATCAATTGCCCAAAATGCATCAGGAAAGAACTGAACTGAAATTAGGTTATATTTGAAGTGTGGCTGAGATCCAGCATATCCCCAGAGTTGTTTCCATTTATGTAAATGGGAATATGTTGCATTCAGCTTTGTGATGTCTGCCAACGTCACAAAGATTTCTCGGCTTATGTTTATTTCACTGAAGTAGAAAAGTACACAAATCATATATGAAAAGTTTGAACAATTTCTTCCAAGATACCCATAAAAAATCTTAAAGGGTTCCCCCTCTCTTCTTTTCACAAGATTTACACTCTTGAAAATTAATTGCATCAAGCCATTGATAATGCAAAAACCATAGGTTACCAAAGAGCAGAGAGTACCTTATTGATTTACTGTAATTTTGAGTTATAAGTTGCATACTGGCTTTGGAAATGCACATGCATTTTAAAGACAAAAGCCTGTCAAAAAGTTGATACAGAAGAAATTAAGTTCAAGGCAGCCCAGAATCATTCCACCTTTTCCTTCAAAGTCCACCCTTCCCTGTGGGCAGTTAGAGACAGTCTTCTACCGTAGCCACCAGATGGCAGTGTTGTCCAATCTTTCCTCTCCTTCCGGCACTTCCCACAGGCTTCCCAGAAAATAAAATTGTAGATTGTTCCACTACATATAAAACTGACAACCCTGTTATTTTAAACTTGAAACTGACAGGCTGTTATTTTAATGAGGTCTGCCAGAGCCAAGGTTAACCAAAGCTTTATTTCCCTACAAAATGTTAAGGCCATAGTTCTAAAAGGGGGATGTGAAATTTTATGTTATTGGTACTTTCTGTGACTGTATAAGTTTCAAGATATTTTTTGATAAGTAAAGCTATATGACAAATATGGACATATGTTTATATATATACTAAATTATGAATGAAAATCGGTTCAAATTTCTCCCAATATGTCCTTTTGCTCTGTTACCTTTCACAGAAATTAGAAAAAAATCTTTTCTACAGTTACCCATTTCTGCCTATGTTGAAGCAAAAGTATATATTTTTGGTACCTTAAATTTCTAGCTTAATGAGTCAAAGGAAAATTCAAAGCTATATTAATCCTATTAATATTCCAAAATGAAATCAAGTATAGTATTTGATTCTTTATTTCTATAAAAAAAAGGTTAGATCCAGAACAGTAAAATGTAGTTACAAAGAATTTTCTTTTACACCAGGTACTTCTATGTGTGGTGGTTAATGGCATTATAATTTATTTCCTTTCCCTTGAAATGCCTTTTTATGTTGATCAAGAAAGTATTTAAAGTCAGTTGCTAACTGTGCCAATATTAAAAACATTAGTAACTAGCTTTTCTCAAGTGATTTTGCTCACACTTTTTCCACCTTTTTACTTGCTCCACAAATTAATTCCTTAAATTTAATGAATCCTCCTGTCTCAAGTTAGGAACTTAGGTCCTGCAAATGCTCAGTCTAGTTCTACATTTCCAGAATTTGCTTTAAATGAATATTGTAAGCAGGATTCTTGTGATTGGCCCAAGGCCTGTCCACAGAGATTTAAACTCAGGAAGAGCCATGATTTCTGAAAGCAGGCCTCAAATAAATAAATTCATGATCAGTTATTTATTGGTGGCCATGTCGTTCAAGTCACAGCTACTTAACGCAAACTTACCACGTATATATAAGGAACTGTGCCTTGTAGACCAGGCTTACCAAACTCAGTAAGAAACTGTGCCACATAATTTGCAGAACATGATGCAAAATAAAAATGTGGGGCTTCTTGTTAAAAAACTAAGAATTTTAACCTGGGCAGTAGCAGAGCATTAAATCAAGTGAGGGCCCTTCTAAATGTGGGGCCCTGTGTGACACCCACAGATCTGCCCTGCTGGTCCTCAGGAAGCTGTAGTCTGGTGGGGTTTTACTGATCTATACAACCAGGAGGTGAGACAGATGCTGATAACAAGCACTGATCATACTGATGGCTGCCATACCTATTAGATACCCAGCAATAATATCCGTATTACCTCCAATTTGCACAAAAATGTGGAAAGGTAGCCATTGGTGCCTTCACTTTACAGCGTGATGACTGAGAAGTGCAGTGAACTTTTCATTTATGTTGTGACCTTTTCACTCACTGAGATGTCATCTCTATGGCAGGCACTCCCTTAAACCCATCATGCATACCTCATTGCATGGTCCTCATGACCCCACTTGAACAATGAGGAAACTGAGGCTGTGAGACATTCAATCACTTGGCTTCAACCGCATAGCAAGTAGAAGGGCTGGTTTTGAATCTTGACAGTAGGGCTCCAGAGCCTGTGTCCTAAAACTTCAGGCCATACAATAGAGCTGACCAGCTGGAATGTTTTAATGCTTCTTAAAAGCTGTGTGGACTGTTGGTAAATCTCACTCATTTGAAAAACGATGGAACTTTAAAAAGAAAGGGAAGAGGAGGAAAGGCAAGATGGCGGAGAAGTAGGGAGCTCTGTAATCTTCGCCTGCCTGCATCCATCAAGCTGAGAACGACTGAAGCGTCCATACTCTGCAAGAGTGAGAGGAGAACACAAAGGCTCCAGAAAGAAGACAACCTCAAAGATGCCTGAGTGAGTGAGTGTGAACTGGGGAAATTAAAAAACAGGCCGAGCCCTGGAGGGGGTGGGAGCCCCAGCCCAACCAAGGAAAGTGTACGGAGCCCTGGAGAAATAAGGGGAAGAGAAAGAAAGACTGAAAACGCTCATGGTACTGTCTCTAGAGAAGAGATAAAGAACTTAGCCTAGGACAGAGAGAGAAATTGTCACCCCACATATAACTGCTGGGCTCGGGGAGAGAAACCCATCCCATACAGCCAGCGAATTCTTTCTTGAACTCGGTGGCATCTTCACCAACTCCAGATGGCACTGGAAAAAAACAGCCCCCTCCCCCTGCGCGATCGTGGGTGGGAGGCTGGCCATCAGCAGGAACGCATCTCATCTCCGGCGGTGGCAATGCCAATCCCAGGCACCGCCAAGACAAACAGTCCCCTCCCCGTACGAAATCCTGGCTAAAAAGCCCGCCTCCAGCACAAGTACATCTCATCTCGGGCGGTAGTATTAAAGTGCATGGGCTAGGATTTTAAAGCGAGATGGAGCTTGGAAAATACAACTTGGCTCGCCCTCGGCACAGGGAGATGGGACTCAAAAGAGCGGCTTGCAATGTTTGGTTTGAGCAGAGCTTGGGGCACTGCCATTCTTCTCCCCACAACCACTAAGGCAGGGCCTTGGAGAGCAGCCCCTGAGACCTACCTACAGCAAACCATGCCCATCCGTGAGGGAGAGCTGCTTTTTTTTTTTTTTAATTTAAAAATTTTTTAATTCTCTTTTTTCCTTTTTCTTTTCTTCCTCTTTTTTTTCTCTTGCCATCCAGATAATATTCTCCCTTCTCTCATTCTTATCTCTCCCCTCAGCTGGTTATATGCTTTTAGATGGTCCATTGTCTTTTGTGATCTCTGCCCCCCTTTTTTCTTTCTTCTCTCCTCTTCTTTTCTTTTCTTTTCCTCTCATTTCTTTTTATTTTCTTTTTTTTCCCTTTGGATTTGCTTGTTTGTTTGATTTGTGCGTTTGCATTCTTTTGTACCTGTGTGCTTCTCTGTTTTCCTTCTCAAGGCTACCTCAAGAAACAAGCTGAAGTATACATGGTGGAGAGTCCCAAATATCGCTGAGTAGGGAAATAAAATAATCAAAGGCACAACAAGATAAACTGAGAGACCCCATTAAAAGAACACTTCCTGCAACGACAGGCCCTGGACATTCAATGAGCCTCCTTTAATAGAGCAATACCAACAGGTGCACGGTGCATAACGAGCTCTAAAAACTGACAAGAGACAGAAAGCTAGCCAAAATGACAAAACGAAAGAACCCTCCTCTAAATAAATTCCTGAAAGAGGTCACAGCCACAGAACTGCTCAAAACAGATTTAAGCAACATAACTGAACAAGAATTTAGAACAACTGTCATAAAATTAATTGCAGCACTTGAAAAAAGCATCAGAGAAGCTATTGATACAAAGACTAGGGACCTTAAAAAAAGCTGTGTTGAGTTAAAAAACGCTATAAATGAGGTGCATAAGGAAATGGAGGCAGCCGCTGCATGGATTGAATAGGCAGAGAGGAGAAAAAGTGAATTAGAAGACACAGTTACAGCAAAAGAGGAAGCCAAGAAAAAGAGAGAAATTGATACAGGGCACAAAAGGAGAATTTGAGACCTGAGTGATACAACCAGTTGGAACAATATCTGTATCATAGGAATTCCTGAAGAAGAAGAAGAAAGAGAAAAAAGTCCTGAACGGGTGCTTGATCAAATTACAGCAGAGAACTTTCCGAACCTGGGGAAAGAAACAGACATTGAAATCCAAGAGGCACAAAGAACCTCCTTAAGACGTAATTTGAATCATCTTTTGGCATGACACATCATAGTGAAACTGGCAAAATATAAAGATAAAGAGAGAATTATGAAAGCAGCTAAGGATAAAAGGGCCCTAACATGCAAAGGGAAACCTATCAGAGTAGTTACAGACCTATCTAATGAAACTTGGCAGGCCAGGAAGGAATGGCGGGAAAATTTTCAATGTGATGAACAGAAAAAATATGCAGCCACGAATCCTTTATCCAGCGAGCCTGTCATTCAAAATAGAAAGAGAGATAAAGGTGTTCCCAAATAAACAAAAACTGAGAGAATTCATCACCACAAAACCAGCCCTACAAGAAATCCTAAGAGGAACTCTATGAGGAAAATGTTGCAAGAAATACAAGGTACCAGAGATACTACTACAAATATGAACTCTACAGAGAACACAATGAATCCAAACCCAAAATTTTCAATAATAACACTGAAGGTAAATGGACTGAATGCTCCAACCAAACGACACAGGGTTGCAGAATGGATAAAAAAACAAAATCCATCTATTTGCTGTCTACAAGAGACTCATTTTAGACCTGAAGACACCTTCAGATTGAAAGTAAGGGGATGGAGAAATATTTATCATGCGAATGGAAGTCAAAAGAAAGCTGGAGTAGCCATACTTATATCAGACAAACTGGACTTTAAAGTAAAGGCAGTAACTAAAGATGGAGAAGGACATTATGTAATAATTACAGGGTCTCTCCATCAGGAAGAGCTAACAATTATATACATCTATGCGCCAAATTCGGGAGCACCCAAATACATTAAACAATTAATCACAAACAGAAACAATCTTATTGATAAGAATGTGCCAATTGCAGGAGACTTTAATACTCCACTTACAACAATGGATAGATTAACCAGACAGAAAAATCACTAAAGAAACAATGGACTTGAATGACACATTGGAAAACATGGAATTGATAGATATATTTAGAACTATGCATCCTGAAGCTAGGAAATTCACTTTCTTCTCAAGTGTGCATGGCACATTCTCCAAGATAGATCACATCCTGGGTCATAAAGCAGCCCTCCATAGATATATACGAACTGAGATCATACCATGCACACTTTCAGATCACAATGCTATGAAACTTGAAATCAATCACAGGAAAAAGTCTAGAAAACATCCAAAAATGTGGAGGTTAAAAACTACCCTACTAAAGAATGATTGGGCCAATCTGGCAATTAGAGAAGAAATTAAAAACATATAGAAACAAATGAAAATGAAAATACAACAATCCAAACTCTCTGGGATGCAGAAAATGTAGTCTGAAGAGGAAGGTATATTGCAATCCAGGCCTATTTCAATAAACTAGAAAAAGTGCAAAATCAAAATCTAACAGAGCACCTAAAGGAACCAGGAGGGGAGGAGCAAGAGAACCCCAAACCCAGCAGAAGAAGAGAGATAATAAAGATCAGGGCAGAAATAAACAATATAGAATAAAAAAAAACAGTTGAGCAGATCAATGAAACCAAGAATTGCTTTTTTGAAAAAATAAACAAAACTGATAAACCTCTAGCCAGGCTCCTTAGAAAGAAAAGAGAGAACACCCACATAGACAAAATCATGAATGAAAATGGATCTATTACAACCAATCCCTTAGAAATATAAGCATTTGTTAGAGAGTACTATGAAAAACTATATGCCAACAAACTGGACAATCTAGAAGAAATGATCAAATTCCTAAACATATATGCACTATCAAAATTCAAATGGGAGGATATCGAAAACATGAGCAGACCCATAACCAGTAAAGAAATCAAATCAGTTATCAAAAATCTCCCAATGAATAAGAGCCCAGGGCCAGATGGCTTCCCAGGGGAATTCTACCAGACATTTAAAGCAGAGCTAATACCCATTCTTCTCAAGCTATTCCAAAAAATAGAAATAGAAGGAAACCTTCTGAACCCATTCTATGAAGCAAGCATCATTTTGATACCCAAACCAGAGACGAAACAAAAAAGAGAACTACAGGCTAATATCCTTAATGAATACAGATGCAAAAATACTCAACAAGATATAGCAAATCGAATTCAACAGCATATAAAAAGAATTATCCATCATGATCAAGTGGGATTCATTTCTGGGTTACAGGGCTGGTTCAATATTCACAAATCCATCAATGTGATACATCACGTTAACAAAAGAAAGGGTAAAAACTCTTTCTATCCTATGGATAGATGCAGAAAAAGTATTTGATAAAATACAGCATCCTTTCTTAATAAAAACCCTCGAGAAAGCTGGGATAGAAGGAACTTACTTAAACATTATAAAAGTCATTTGTGAAAAGCCCACAGCTAATATCCTGAATGGGGAAAAACTGAGAGCTTCCCCCCTGAGATCAGGAACACAACAGGGATGTCCACTCTCACCACTGTTGTTTAACACAGTACTGGAAGTCCCAGCATCAGCAATCAGACAACAAAAGGAAATAAAAGGCATCAGAATCAGCAAAGATAAAGTCAAACTTTCACTTTTTGCAGATGACATGATACTCTACATGGAAAACCCGACTGACTCCACCAGAAGCCTTCTAGAACTGTTCAATAAATTCAGCAAAGTCGCAGGGTACAAATCAACATGCAGAAATCGGTTGCATTCTTATACATCAATAATGAAGCAACAGAAAGAGAAATCAAGAAACTGATCCCATTCACAATTGCACAAAAACCATAAAATACCTAGGAATAAACCTAACCAAGGATGTAAAAGACCAGTACGATGAAAACTATAGAAAACTTATGAAAGAAATTGAAGAAGATACTAAGAAATGGAAAAACACTCCATGCTTATGGATTGGAAGAATAAACATTGTTAAAATGTCATTATTACCCAAAGCAATCTACACATTCAATACAATCCCAATCAAAATTGCACCAGCATTCTTCACAAAGCTAGAACAAACTATTCTAAAATTCATATGGAACCACAAAAACCCCTGAATAGCCAAAGTAATATTGAAGAAGAAAACCAGAACGGGAGGCATCACAATCCCAGACTTTAGCCTCTACTATAAAGCTGTCATCATCAAGACAGTATGGGATTGGCACAAAAACAGACACATAGACCAATGGAATAGCATAGAGAACCCAGAACTGGACCCACAAATGTATGACCAATTAATCTTTGACAGCAGGAAAGAGTATCCAATAGAAAAAAAAACAGCATCTTTAACAGATGATGCTGGGAGAACTGGACAGCAACATGCAGAAGAATGAAACTAGACCACGTTCTTACACCATACACAAAAATAAACTCAAAATGGATGAAGGACCTGAATGTGAGACAGGAAACCATCAAAACCTTTCAGGAGAAAGCAGGAAACACCCTCCTTGACCTCAACTGCAGCAATTTCCTACTCGACACATCCCCAAAGGCAAGGGAATCAAGAACCAAAATAAACTATTGGGACCTCATCAAGATAAAAAGCTTCTGTACTGCAAAGGAAATAATCAAGAAAACTAAAAGGCAACCGATGGAATGGGAAAAGATGGTTGCGAATGACATACCAGATAAAGGGCTAGTATCCAAAATCCACCAAACTCAGCAAACTCCACACCCCAAAAAATGAATAATCCAGTGAAGAAATGAGCAGAAGACATGAATAGACACTTCTCCAAAGAGGACATCCAGATGGCCAACAAACACGTGAAACGATGTTTAGCATCACTCATCATCAGGAAACTACAAATCAAAACCACACTGAGATACCACCTCACGCCAGTCAGAGTGGCTAAAATGAACAAAGCAAGAAACTATAGATGCTGGCGAGGATGTAGAGAAACAGGCACCCTCCTACACTGTTGGTGGGAATGTAAACTGGTACTGCCGCTCTGGAAAACAGGGTGGAGGTTCCTCAAAAAACTATCAGTAGAACTCCCCTATGACCTAGCAATAGCACTGCTGGGGATTTACTCAAGGGATACAGAAGTGCTGATGCATAGGGACACATGTACGCCAATGTTTGTAGGGGTACTTTTAACAATAGCCAAATCATGTAAAGAGCCTAAATGTCCATCAAGAAGATGTGGTTTATATATACAATGGAGTACTACATGGCAATGAGAAAGAATGAAATCTGGCCATTTATAGCAAAGTGGATGGACCTTGAGGGTGTCATGCTAAGCGAAATAAGTCAGGTGGAGAAGGATAGTACCATATGTTTTCACTCATAGGAGAAACCTAACAGAGGACCATGGGCAGAGGAAGGGGGAAAAAGTTATGCAGAGGGAGGGAGGCAAATCATGAGAGACTCTTGAATACTGCAAATGAACTGAGGGCTGAAGTGGGAGAGGGGGAAGGGGAGTGATGGTCATGGAGGAGAGCACTTGTGGGGAAGAGCACTGAGTGTTATATGGAAGCCAATTTGACAATAAACTATATATGAAGTTGAAAAAAAATTAAAAAGAATGGAATATATATTGGAGGAGGGTGCACAGCACTCTGTAAAATCTTTGTACTCACCTCAAATTATTAGCCCATAAGAATTTTCTAGACCTTCACCCACACCACTATGATTTTAGCTGCCCTCCAAAAATTTCCTAATGATCAGTCTTTTCTAATACTGCCTTGGTTGAGCAACCCTGCAAGTAATTTCCTAATTTTCTAGGCCTTTTAAAACAATGTCCATGATTACAGTAGCCCTCCAAACAAATGCAAGACTCCACATTTTTCAATCTAATATTTTCGACTCCTCTAGGAGGTCCAAAGACAGAAAAGGAACTTGAATGTATCTATCTACCTATCTATCAGCTATCTTAACCATCAGCAGAAAAAATAATTTTCAGATGGTGCGAAGATCATCCTAGATGCACAACACCATAAAATCTAGGCCATTCCTCCAATACACAAGTGTGAAAAAAAAGTCTTAAAAACTCCTCTTGGCTTTAAAATGGGAAAAGCGTTCTTGTTCTGGATTTTTTATTCATAGAGCTGCATGGACCAGCTTGTCCCATGGGTTTCTGTGACAAAGGGAGAATTTCCCCATAGGGCTACATATATAGGTTGGAAATCCAGCCCTACATATTTAATGGTCTGTATCTAACAACATTGCATTTGAAATCCTCTCCTTGAGAACAATTTCTCTTATGAAATGGAAAGTAGTAAAGAAAACAAAATTTTCACCACCCTGCCACAGGAATCCATGGAGACTTGAGAGAGAGCTTTGCCTTTTCCTATTACACCGTACTTGGGAATAAGGTTGGGAAGCCAGACGGTAAATCTGATTCAGCCAAATCCCAAGCACTCAGAGGAATTGCCTTTTTATTGCAGATAAGTATAAAAACAGTACAGGAGGCACACTGGAATCTTAAAGATAAAATGCCAGGGGCTATCTGTTAATGGATTTGGTAGCTAAGCAGTAGTACTTAGAGAATAACCCTTCATCTCTCCCCGCCCACCACCTCTATCGAAGAATCTTAGCCAAAGGACCTCTGAATGTAAATAATTATGATGGTGATTGTGTTGAGTTAGCCTCAATCTTAGGTTACTTTTCTGTCCTTTATTTGCAGAGTTCTGCTTTATCCCCAGAGCCTTGGGACCCACACAGCACTATCACTCAGGCACTCCGAGTCTTTGCTAAGAGGGACAGAACCTTAACTTCTTCAGTTTTTCACCCAAATTAATAAGATTCACCGATTTGATTTTGGTATTTTCTCATTAGGGGCTATTTCTGAATTTTTATAATATGCCACCGTGATCCATAAATCACAAATTCCAACGTGCTCCATTCTCTTCATTCTTTTTACTACAATAAAGGGAAAATTAAATAGCCTTCTGAAAACAGTTTTCATTTCCTTACTTCAAATTATTTTCTATGTGGAAAACCAACTTTCTTCAAGTCAAAGCAAATGTCTTTGACAGACATGTTAATGTCTTTTTTATAGACATTCAAAAAGGCTCAACCCAATTTCAGTTTATTTCCTTTTCGAGTAGGTAGGGCTTTTCATGGTTTCCCCCAAGACAGTTGAAAGTGGGGTGTTTTTTATGATAGTGCCTGAATGAGGTGTGCCACGAAGTCCCCCTTCTTCATTATCTATATAGTTGAGAGCAAAGTCCAGACTTCGAAGGAGCTTGATGTTGGTCTGAGGGAGTGACCTTCTCCACCAGAGGCTGAGAAGCCTTTTCGCTTCTGTTTGATAGTTTTTTTTTTTTTAAAGAGTCTTTCCTGAAGACAGAGTCATAAGACACAGGCTCACTAAAATATGATATAGAAAAGGATTTTAGGAAAATGTAATGAATATTCTGGGAAATTAGGTAAACACCCTGTGGTCTTTGAAAGAATAGGGTAATCAAAAATGGTGGAGTCTATGTGGTGTTGGGATCACCTGTACCCGATGCTTGCTCAGAGTGCTGTATGTACTGACTCAACCACTAGAGCCACAGCCTGGATATCTGCATTTCTAATGAGTTCTCTCCCCACTGCACCTCCAACACATGCCACCCACTCATTCAGAAACCAGAAAACTGAGACCTGCAGTGCTAAGGAGTAGACTAGGTGATATCACCAGGGCACATTTAGCCCCTTGACTTTGATGACTTTGACTGTGTTTTCTTTTTCTAAAAGATCTTTCAATTTTCAGATTTAAACTAGCTTTTTACATCTACTAAGAGAGAAGTCAGCATCCAATAAGTCTTCACTTCTAAGACTGTAAACCAGGGTCCAATGAGTTTTCACTTCTAAGACTGTAAGTCAGGGTTCAATGAGTGTTATTGCAGTAATTAAAAATATATGTATTCTCTACTTTTTTGTTAGCTTAATTGTTTGAATATGCAGTACTACTGCCATAACTTAATTCATGGTCCTTCCTCTTACAGGGCAAAAGGCATGGCTGTATCACTGTGTGTGCCCATGCGTTTAGTCAACAAATGTGTATGAAGGACCTTCTCTGCTTGAGAAGCACTACAAAGAGGAAAAGGACATTGTACCTACATTCAAGGAACTTTGAACTGAAGGCTACTGGTAAAAGGTCAAAGTACTTAAACTCCATCAAAAGGGGCTGAGGGGTGTTGATTCATGATCCATGCAAGGGGACACATGGTAGTACCCACTTAAGCAGAAAACTAATGAATTTCCGGGGAGGGTCCCAAGAGCAAGGGTGGCATGCTCGAGGCCTGGTGTATACACCTGTCTGAGGGGGCTACAGGTCCCTTTAACTAAAGGATTCTTCACATGGTGTACTCACACCATGTCATACAGGTGATACAAGTTGCTTTGATGGTGAGCATTGCCAAAGAAGTAGCAGATGTAGAGAGGTAAAGAAGGTCCCGGGTCTGCCAGCACCAATGGGGCCATGGAGAGAACCCAAGAGAGGAGTTCATATGTGGCTACGTGGGCTGGCTCTTGAAGAATAGTAGAATGAGGCAGTCCAGGCCTCCTCATCAGATGGAACAGTTCCATGTTTGAAGGCTCATGTGGACTAAGCCCACTTAGCCTTTGAAAAGTAGTTTGGTGTGACTGGAAGACTAAGGGTGAATGTTGAAAAGGCAGGATTTTTGGTCAGAGAACTGGGCAGATATCAGCAGATGCTGCAGAGCCTACAGCGAGCAGGTTAGCTTCTCTTCTGGAGTGTTGAAGGTTGGTAGAACAGCCCAAGTGGGATCCAGAAGAATGTATCAGTTATATGCTGGGAAAGCCAGTCTGGAGTGGGCAATGATCTGGACTGATGATAAGTGGTATCAGGCAATGCCTCATTGTTCACACCTATCATGGATGTTTAGGTGGCAACTCCATGATACATTTTTTTTTAATTAGACTGTACTTCTTACAGAGCCTGTCTTCCTCTCTAAGTGCTTGTTCCCTTCCAGCTTAAGCCTTTGCCCATGTTATTGCCAAGAAGTAATGTTCCTCCGGTGGGAGAGACATCTCTCTCTGCCTATCCACAGTTTCTTCATCCTTTAAGGTAGAAATCATGCAAAGGAAAAAATTGGAGAAGTGGACTGAATTTGTTCATTTGTCATTCATTCATTCATTCATTCAGCATCTACTATGTTCCTGGCACTGCCCTAGGTACAAGATTTGTAGTTGTGAACAACAACAACAAAAACAATACAAAAATTCCTCCCTTTGCGTAGCCTACATTTTCACTGGAGAGTTCTACCAATCAAGAGATAAATCAGTGACATATATATCAGGCAGGTATAAGTACTAAGGGGAAAAAGTAAAGTGGGGAAAAGGGTTGGAAGTCTGCATGGAGGGGGGTGAGGAGATGGACTGTGGTTTTAGTAGGATGTTTATGGAAGGTCACACTGAGGAGGTGGCCTTGATATAATAAGGAGGTAACTTCTTTTCTGAATAGGCACATTCAGATTAATATTGATGGCATAGAAATTCCTTTATTTTTCCATGAAATACTCTCTCAAATTTTCCTTGAAATGCAAGTCTCTCTTGGACTATCATTATTGCATTTTAGATAGTACGTGTTTAGAGAAGTATTTCTCTTACATAAGAAAGCAATAGTACATGCATGGAAATAAAAGGTGACTGACATCTGGCCTGGGTTTGAGAGACACTTGGGACAGAGGATGGGGCATGGGGCAAAGTGGGAGGACAATACTCTGAGAAAAGGAGGTATCACGCCACATGGACACAGGGACCTGGAGAGGCAGACCTTATTTTACAACAGAAATATATGGATTTGAATGTAGATTCTCTTTACTTTTAAATTATCTCTCCACCTCCTTCCTTTTCATCACCTCTATCATCACAATCATCATCATCATAATCATCATCATCATGTTCGCCACCATCACCACCCCCACCACCACTGTGTCGGCTAAATGGAACACATCTGTACAGCTGGGTTTATCTTGAGGGATGATTGTTTGCAATCTCTGCTTTATGGTTCGGTTTGAGAGCAGTCTCTGCCCTAAAGCCTTCCTGGATAATGCCAAATCATATCACTTCCTACGTTCTTTATGTTTTGTGCTCATGTACTTATTTATTCCTTCAGCACTTGCCCAGAGCTTACTGAGTACCAGGCACGATGCTAGGGACGTGCTCCTGATTAAAATACACCTTCCAGAACCTTTAGTTAAATTCCTTTGCTATTATTTGTGCTGCGCATTGAATTGGAGAGTTTTGGAGCTGGAAGACAATCTCAGAGTAAAATTTACTTTGATCATCCTATCACACAAATGAGCATTTTATTTTACCAGTATTTCGTGCATTTGGCTTGTTTATTGTTTCATTTGGAGATGCGTTGCATCTATAAAACATCTTTATGCCCCTGGTAAGGAACAATATCTTGTACATTTTGGTATCTTTTGGCAGTTAGCTGAGTGTTGAACACATGGTAGATGCTCACTAAATATTTTTTTCGGTTGACTATTGGATTATGGAGAAAGTCTAATAATTTTTTAGAAAAGATCTTATATAATGACTGATGTGAAGTCCGTCAGAACTTGCTCATTCTATGCAGGGCAAAAATGTGAACAAATGATTATGTGGGGAAGAAACAGGCTTTGAATATGTTATTCTCTACAGGATGCCTCAGAAGCCAAACATCTGGCAGAGACAATCCATTGTTATGATACTGCAAAAAACCACTATATTGCCTTTAAAAAGCACACATGGCCATGGGCGCAAATTTGTTTGCTTTTCATGTCCATTCTTATATGGCCAGAGTGTCTGGGCAATTAAGGAGGAAAGAAAACATATTTTCTTCTCTTGGAGGTGGCATTCTTTCTTTGGGATCACTGGACCAATTACAGGAGCTGCATAAAGGTCTGTATCCCATTTTCTGGAAGAGTAACCAAGCTGACATCTTTGTTACCTTTGTCTTTCCATGATATTTTAATTCTTGAAGCAAAGATAGTAAAGTTAAAGCTTCAGTTTCATAATTTAGTAAATGCCAATTAATAGTCCAGTATATTTAATTAGTTGCATCAGGTGACTGGCTGAATTTTCAGCCTTTGCAGCTTCCTAGAATTTTAATTTCAGCATGTGCGATTACTATTCCATTCCGAAGGGGTAAGTGCCAGTTTACTGAATCTGAAATGGTGCCATGGAAAGAGGGATATATATGTTCCTTACACACGCCTTTCACTTTTTTTTTTTCAGGAAAGTGTTAATTAGTGGAGAGCCCTACTTACACTGAACAAACAGACTTTCTGCTGACCTAGATCTAGATTGTTTTATTTTCTCTCCCAAATCCCCAAATGAGGTGCAGCATCTCATTTTCATGAGGGTCTGGGGATGAGGGAGGATAAAGTAATCTCACATTACATCAAACACTCATGATTTGTTAAACATTAAATTCCAAAAAAATTAGGTTTTGGATTAAGTGATGAAAAGCGTTTCCAGGAAATGAATGCAAAGAAAGCCACGCTAATTTTTGCTTATGGGTGGCTTCTGAGCTTTGATGCTAGACGCGGCACATTCCCACTGCTGCGTGGCTCAGAGGGAAGAGGGTCACATTTTGTGATGGAAGGTGGCTCACAGAGGTAAATTCATTTCTACCTCATTTTCTTTCCAGATAAATTATATCCACTTCCTTTTCTCCCCTTATCAGAAGGAAGGGGATCCCTCTGTGACCCACATTACTACGGATCCGCTCATCACATGCTGCGGAGACTATTAGTCCTCAGGAGCTGTATGCCGACTGTAGACCAAGAGAAAAGAATTTTCATTTCCCTCAGCTAAGGGTCACATGGTCTCTGGGTACCAAGCAGATTCTTCCAGTGCCTCAGACTCTCTGGTAGCCATTTCTGGTAGTGGCATTTCCAGACATTCCACATTTAAGGTTGATGCCTCAGTAGCTTAGCCAGCCAGAGGATGGCCCCACATTGAAACAATGAAGATACAACTCATAACAGGTCTCTCTGAACTTGAAGGCTATATCAGTTGGGTCTTGGAAGGATGTAGCCAATACAACTCAACTTGGGTGACTTGAAGATGATTCAGTAAGGGACTTAATAAAAAGGTGTGAGCAGGGTGTTGGGCAAACATAAGAAATAGCGCAGAACCCAAGGTTAGCACTGATGAGGCAGAGTCCCCGCCCCTAGGCCTAAAGGACTGAAGTATGGAGGAGGGGAGAGAGTTGTGGGGAGGCAGGCTGAGTGGAACAGTCACCGTGAGCTGAGGTGCTCAGCCAGTCTGAGCAGCTCCACAGGGAGGAAGCCTTGAGCATGAATATTGGGGTCTCACTTCGCTCCCAGAGCTCTTGTGCTTGTCTCCCATTGGCCAAGCCTCACTGAAGCCTAAAGACAAAGGAACTCAGAAACAAAGTCTACGTCATCTGGCTCTTTCAAAGGCAGAACAGCCTGGAGAAGAGGGAAGAGCAGATCTGCAGGGGCACAGAGAGGACATCCAGCCAACACTGTTGTAGCATTTGAGGTGGAGGGGAGCCTGGGAACCTGAAGGAAAGCCCAACCCCGTTCTTGCTACTTCCATGTGCACGCTGCCCTCCTCCTCTGCTATCCAAATCCAGCTTGGGAAGGGTCAAGGAGTCCTGGGACCTGGTTGACCTTGGCTCATCCCATATTCTCTGAGCCTCATCGCTTTGTGCATGAAGCAAAGGCATGCCTCACTTCAGGAGCTTCTGGAATTCAGCCAGGGGGTGGATAAGATGTGTAGAAAAGCATGTCCAGGGCCTCAAACTGCAAAGGCGGGACCCTGGTTTCCTGCCTCTTTGTTTTGTTTTCTTTCCTTGCCCTTTGTTCTCTGTTTCTAAGCCTTGCTGATGCATGTGGTTTAATTACCAGTCTGCCCTTGCCTCCTTGAAATCATCTGGAATGTTTCTGAGACATCCACTGCTGACTGAAACCCATAAGGGAAATTCATGAGGCTACGCTACCAGGATCCAATTCCCTTAAGTAATAGCCTCTTTCTGTTTCATGTCTAGTTAATGTGTTTAAATCCAAAACAAAAGAGTTAGGGTGGTGGGTTAGGGTCGCAGAAGGGAAAGCAGAGCCAGGACATAGCCACAGATTTGCATTCCTGCTGGGCTGTTGGCCATTCAGCAGATATTCCCACTCAAAGCAAAAGATGATTACTATTTGACTTAGTTTATGGGGAAAAGGAAGTAGGTTCCTCGGGGAGGGATGTGGTTGAGAGAATCTGAGGTGCAATCAGAGACACAGACATGTCGTCTTATCTCTCTGGAGCCTTCCATTATTCAAGTTCTTTCCTACAGCTTTGTTTTTTCCACAAAAGGCTCTGGTGCACCAGGAAACTAGTCTATTTCAGTATCAGCATGGAGTAGGGGCAGCTTTATAAATTACCATCTCATGGGGACTCACTCTGGGCATATTTTGCTTTCAGAAATTCTCATTAGGCAGGAGAGTATAGAGGGATAGCTATGGTTCTCTGGCCCCAGGTGGTATCTGTTTTGAAAGCTTGGGAAAAAGTTGCCATATATATATATATATACACACACTCTTTCCCATAACTTTTTATTTTTACTGAGTTCCCTTTACCTTAGTTTCCTAAGAAACCTTAATTTCTTTTGGCTTTGACTGGATGCCGCTAAACTTTCATTTGGGAATCTTTCAGTATTGCTTTCAAGGCTCAGGAAGTACTGGAGAGTTGAGGCTTAGAAGATTTATTCCCCTCAGGTCCTGGGCATCCTGCTGATTTACAATTTTTCATTCCGCCCTACCTGCTAATTAATTTTTAAAAATCAAACTTCAGACCAATTCTTATCAACTTCAGGGACTCTTAGGTCTTGGCCAACCTGGGAAGGTGGAGGCCCATCCCCAGTGTCAACTTCCTTTTCTGTGCTTCTCTCTCCTTTCCCAAGTACCTACTACTGACAGATCAGATATTCCCACTGCGCCTTCTGACTTCCCAGAACTGCCTGTGACGATGTGCAGCTCAGTCTGTGTGCCCCCGACCTTCCTTCCCAGGCCCTCATCTTCCACAAAAAGGATTTGCATTTCAATCTCTACATAGCTGGAGGATTAGTGGATTATTCCTTCCAGGGAACATATATTCTATATGGATTTTAACAAGAACTACTGAAGACAATGCTGTAATCCAAAGGAAAATTCTTCTAGCTCACAGTAGGAGCCACAACAGGCACCAAGAAAGACATTTGGGGCCAGATGAATCCCTTTCAAATTGTCCCATGTGCCTCGGCAAATCTTTTCCATACCCTGGCACTGGGCCTGGAATCGAGCTCTTCCCTAGCACCGTGGTTCTTATATCAGGATAATCTAGGGAGTTTTAGAAATTTTGATGCCTAGGTCTGGACCACAGAGACTGTGATGAAATTAGTCTACATGGGGTGCAGCCTGAGCATGGAGATTTTCCAAAACTGCCCAAGTGATTCTAGTACATGGCCAAGATTGACAAACACTCCTTCAGCAGCGGGTTCTGAAGGAGAAGACTTCTACTGGCAGGTGCACAAATGAGACTCAATCACCAGGTGGTAAGAAGGTAAAAAGACTACATGTTTCAAAGATGTTGATAATTTAACCTTTTTTTTTTTTCTTATTCACCTTCCAAGAGTAGGGCACCAAGTACACAAAAGGGTCCAATTCCACCACTCCAGTTCAACAAAGTCAAATTGTTGAGAGACTTCTTTTCTTGGATATCAGGGAATTTTACTAGGCACTGAGTAAGCTAGATAAAGATAGTCTTAAAACCTACTGGAGGTGAAGACAGACAGATATACAAGTAATAATCATCGAAGACCATGTGATAAATAGTGTGCAACATAAGTACAAATGAAGTGCTGTGGAAAGGGTTACTTGTGAGGGAGGAAGTTTTCTTGAAAGGTGGCCTTTGAGCTCAAATTTGAAGAATCGTTATGTTTTGACAGTCGGAGAATTAGGCAAGCAGCCTGTAGGCTGAGCAAAGGCTAGTGGAGGCTAGACTGTAGATATCTTCAACATGATGCTTTAGTTTCATAGGCATTGTGGATTCACCTATCTTTATTAGATCAGAAGTGTCATGATCAGATGAATATTTCAGAATAATAACAAATCCAGGGTTGGTGTGAAGTGGAGATGAAGATGCTGGAAACCATGAGGGCCAGTGAGGGATAAGTAGACAAGTGGCATCATCAGGGCTAGAAAGGACAGGAACATTTCTAGGGCAGTGGCAAGAATCACAGAAGAGTGAGGAGTGCTTACATGTGAGACACAGTTCAGTGGTAGAGCAGAGAGAAACTTATAATAAATTGGATGAATATGGGTGGTGAATTAGGAGAAAAGAAGGATGAGTCTGTAGTTTCTACCTTAGGTGACTGAGTCTCCAGGAAGGCAGCCTTTTTGAATGTTTATTTATTTTTGAGAGAGAGAGTACGAGTGGGAGTGGGGACAGAGAGAGGGGGACAGAGGATCCAAAGTGGGCTTTGTGCTGACAGCAGAGAGCCTGATGTGGGGGACGTGGGGCTCGAACTCACGAACTGTGTGATACCAAGACCTGAGCCAAAGTGGGACACTCAACTGTCTGAGCCACCCAGGTGCTCAATGCAGCCTTTTAAAATTGTGGGTAGCTGAGGACCTCCAATTTTCTGTGGGGCTTCAGGCAAGCATCAGGAGGACCCATGTCTGCCCCACTTACCACCATATTTCTAGTGCTTGGCTCATAGTAGGCACAAATATTTGTTGAATAAATAATTACCTGTTAAATAAATAAGTGCAGCTCTCTGAGAAGGAGGTACAGTTGATTAAGTTTTCAGAGTGGAGGAAGTAGGGAGTTTTGTTTTTGCCATATTGAATATAGAGTTCCAACAACGCAGCAGGTAGATGGTATAAAAGCAGGTGGTGTAAAAGCCAGGAGTAGACATGTGGAGGATGTTTTCAAGGGGCTAAACATCTAATCTGGCCTGTAGGATATGTATATGAAAAAGCAGCTACTGATAAAACTAGCACAGGCTGTGTGCCCAACAGGTGGTCCAGCCCCTGTGTGCTAGAGGGGTTGTGAGGCAAAAGTATTAGTGATGGTTAAGCAGCATCCTAGAACATGTCAAGAAATAGGTACTAAAGCAAGGTTTTGAAGGATGGATGTAAAGATTGTGGGAAGAAAGGAAAGGGAGGAAATTTCAGGTTGAGAGAAGAACATGAATAAAGCTGGGGGGGGGCAGGGATACATGGGACATTTTCTAGACCTTTGTTACTAAAGGGAACTGGCAGCACAGGGATCACCTGGAAGCCCATCAGAAATGCAATATATCGGCCCCACCCCAGCCTCCTGGGCTGCTTTTTAACACAATCCCTAGATTCCCTAGGTGATTTGGAAAAACTGTGAAGTTGGAGAAGCACTGGTTTGGACCATGTTATTCATCACAGAGGATTTGTTTCATGGAGTGTGTTATGCAGGGGAGGTTAATAGGAACAGCTGAATGGGAGAGGGGCCAATGCCATTGGATTTGCTCCGTTAGCAAGATCATATTGGTAGAGGTGTAGGAGGGTCCTGAGGGCTTTCTAGGCCACAAAAGACCCATCTACTAACCAGGAGGCAGATGATGTTATAAATTAGGAAAACTAACAGTAGGCTATGGCTCATGATGGGGTATGGCTTCCATGGCACTTGCCAATGGCTAACATTGGATGATGGCTGCCCCAAACCACAACAGCTGAGGAAGGGAAGGGGATATAGGTGATGTGTGCATGCTTTTTGTAACACCACCTGGCTCTCATAAGCCAGGTCCCCTCCCCCCTTGGTGAACAACTGAACCCATTTAATGGGCCTCTTTAGATCTTCCCCAAACCATCTCAATTACAGCTGTTACCCAAGAAGGTAGCTTGATCAAACTATAATAAAAAAGTATTAGAGTATATGTTTCCAATGAAGTTTTTAAATTTAGCTCTGTTTATTTCATTTAGCTTGATACGCATTCCCCATCCACATACCTTCATGTAAGTTTGATAACAAGGTGCTTTTTCATCACTTCTGAATAAATCATAGAGTAAAGAAAATGGCAATGTGGCCACAATCTTACTTTCCAATCACCTAATTCATATTCCTAAACTACTCTTAAATTTTTATTAAATTATGTCAAGTCAATTTGTGTCTATAGGTGATTTAAAAAAATATTAGTGGATTGGTTATTACCTCAAAGGAAAATTTAATTTCCTATTTTAGTATGAAATCATTAGCCATGATGTTTAGCTGAATAACTTCTGAAAGCAAATTATGCTGACCACAAATCTCTCTGTCAAGAATGTCATACTCCATCAAAGCACATACTACCGAGAAGTTATATTTGAAAATCAGGGGAGCGTTCAGGATGGTTGTTTCATTTTGTCTCTCCTACATGCAGTTTAAGAGGCTTTGGTCTTTATCACTTAATTTATTCCCAATCAAAAAACAGTAGGACTCCCACAAAGCCATTATGTATATGGGACAAGAAGGAGGGGCTGCCATCCACACAGAGGCTCAGAGGAGGGTGTAGGAACCCTTCTAATGGCCCCTCTGAAGTGCTCAGATACAACAGCAACACCTAGTTCTCTCAGCTCACCTACAATGAATAAAATGGAATGTAAACAAACAGTATTCTAGAGGAAAAAAGGAAAATCACACTGATCGTGCTTCTTTTTCTTCACCTCTGTGGGTAAAGAGGCTGATGTGAGAAAAAATACACTGGATCCAAGTGGAGGGCACCGAGCAGTTAGACATAAAGTTTACAGGGATTTCTCACACCATGGATGCTCCTATTTCCTTCTCACTAGGTAGGCTCCCCTTATTTGTGTTTCCATCCTTAGCCTCCTCCTCCCTCCATGACACCCTCGAATCTACACCTCCCTCTCCACCTGTGTCCTACCTCTCACACTAAAGGCTGATGCTGATGTATATATTGCAGTATCCTTGTTAGAAGCGATGCTTCAGAACACCCATCAATGTTAAATAGGACATCGCAAAGCCAGTCTGACATGGAATGTGTGGTTAAGAGTAAATCCTCGCACTCTCCCCAACAGCTTGCACATGAATGGGCACAAGAGTGCTCGTTGTGGCCAGAATTGTGCTCAAGAAAACAGAGGTTGAGCAAAAGTAAACAATTGGGACTACACCAAAATACAAAGCTTTTGAACAGTGAAGGAAATCAACAAAATGAAAGGGCAACCTACTGAAGGGAGAAGATGTTTGCAAATGATGCTCTGATAAGGGGTTAATATCCAAAATGTATAAGGAACTTATACAACTCAACACCAGAACACAAATAACCTGATTAAGCAATGGGCAGAGGACCTAAATAGACATTTTTCCAAAGAAGATATACACCTGGCCAATAGACACATGAAAACATTACCAATCTTCATGGACATGCAAATCAAAACCACAATGAGGTATTGCCTTATATATGTCAGAATGGTTAGTATCAAAAAGACATGAAATAAAAAGTGTTAGCAAGAATGTGGAGAAAAAGGAACCCTCATGCACTGTTGGTAGAAATGTGAATTGGTGTTGCCACTATGGAAAATAGTATGGATATTCCTCAAAAAAATTAAGAAGAGAACTACTATATGATCCAATAATTCCATTAGCGAGTATTTACCCAAAGAAAGTGAAAACACTAATTCAAAAAGATATATACCCTGCTATGTTTATTGCAGCATTATCTATAATAACCAAGATACAGAAGCAACCCAAGTGTCTATTGATAGATGAGTGGATAAACATATAGAATAGAATATTACTCAGCCACAAAAAAGAATGTGCTCCTGCCATTTGCAGCTAGGTATCATGCTAACTGGAATAAGCTAGACAGAGAAAGACAAATACCATATGATTTCACTTACACATGGAATGTAAAAACCAAAACAAATGAACAAACACGCAAACAAACACAAGAGCAGAAAAAGATCCATAAATATAGAGAACAAACTGATGGTTGCCAGAGGAAAAAGGGATGGGGGATGGGAAAATTGGGTAAAGGGGAGTGGGAGGTACAGGCTTCCAGTTATGGAATGAATAAGTCAGGAGGATGAAAGGTACAGCATAGGGAATGTAGTCAGTGACACTGTAATAGCGTAGTATGGTGACAGATGACAGCCACACTCGTGAGCACAGCATAACATACAGATTTGTGGAATCACTATGTTGTACACCCAAAACCAATGCAAGACTGTGTTAACTATACTCCAATTAAAAAATTTTTAAAAAGCACAGTGTATCATCCCATAAAAACAAAACAAAATAGCAGCAATAGAAAACATAGGTCTGATGTCCTAATGTCTGGATTAAGACATGCTGAGGCATGTGTCTTGTTTGGAAATAGGGCTTTGCAGATGTAATAAAATAAGATGGAGTTAAACTGTGGTAGGGAAGACTCTTAATCCAGTGTGACTTCTTCATGAGAAGAAAGGAAGAGAGACAAACAGGGAGGAGGAAGCTAGCTTCATTCAGACATGCAGGAAGAAGGCCATGTGATGACAGAGGCAGAGACTGGAGCGATGCATCTACAAGCCAAGGAATGCCAAGACTTGCAGGTCGCCCTAGAAATTAAGAGAAAGACACGTAACAGCCTCTACCCGAGAACCTTCATAGACAGCATGGTTCTGCCAGTGCCTCAATTTCCAACTTCTATCGTCCAGAACTATAAGACAATAGGCTTCCATTGTGTTAAGCCACCCAGGCTGTAGAGTTTGTTGTGGCAGCCCTAGGACCCTGCTGCAGTGCCCACCAGCAAAATAATAATACTATCAACCACGTGTCACGTGCAGTTTTGACAGGTT
This sequence comes from Suricata suricatta, assembly GCF_006229205.1. Lineage (NCBI taxonomy): Eukaryota > Metazoa > Chordata > Mammalia > Carnivora > Herpestidae > Suricata > Suricata suricatta. The sequence goes on from NC_043703.1 coordinate 15,375,620, forward strand.
GGGTTTCTCAAGATAGTTGAAAAGCTTTCTTAGAGGACCCCTCTTGAGCCCCAGGGCTGGATCAGTCTACATACATAGCAAACATAATGAGAGACAGGTGTGTATCATTAAACATGTAGATGGCACCGGCACCCTTTTAGATAAGGACAGTAACTTTGCCCTGGGCACGTTCTCTCCAAGTGCAGAACCGAGGAACCTTAAATACAAATAGGTGAACAGGATGTTCTCTGCTATGCACTGGTCATGTTTTGGTAAATTGAATCCTATTTTTAGTACTCAGAGGGAGCTGGCTATTTAAATTAAATTCTTTTGCCAAGCAAGTATGACTTTTTTCCCCCCAGAAAATCAGATTTCTTGATATCAGCTTTCTTAAAGTAGAGAGCATAGCCCTGCAGTAGATACTATTAGGAAAAAGAATCTTATTACTTGGTGTCAGGCTAAGAAGGATGAAAAAGATTGACCTGAGGGTGTTTTCTTAGACATGAAAGGATGACAGATTGAATAATTTTACTAAGTGCTTTCCAGTAGCAGATTCTAAATTGAGAAATACGGTGAATTCTATTATCTACTTTAACCATTTGAGATTCTATAAGTATAGACCAGTTAATATGTTTTTGAGACTTTATAAATATAGACCAGCTAACATATTTTCTTTATACATGTAATAATACTAGAGCTAATTTAAGAATACTTTAACTTCACATCCCAGCCCGGCTTGACTGCTGGAAGCCTACATTTTTCCAAAAAAGGAAATTCCTTGGAATGTTCTGAGAGTTTAGGATAAAATGAGAACAAATTTAGTTCAACAAAAGAGAAAACTAAAGCAGAGGAATTTACAGTGAACTCATTTATAAATTCAGAAGATATTGAATATGTACCGTGTGCTTCTATAGAATGCTTTTCTTTATTTTTTTTATTTTTGAGAGAGAGCGAGAGCGAGCATGAGCTGCGGTGGGCCAGAGAGGTGACAGAGGATCCCATGGGGCTTGAATCCACAAACTGTGAGTTCATGACCTGAGCCAAATTGGCAGCTCAACCAACTGAGCCACCCAGGTGCCCCTGGAATGCTTTTCATAAGCAGAATTCTTATCCTTATGAAAGAACATTTGAATCCTAGAACCGGGACATACAGACAAAGAAAGGGTTGAGTAAAGTTCTAGGGAATGTAAGTGACCAAACACTAAATAATGGCTCTGTGTTAGTGGGGCCACAATATTCCGGGGAAGAGACCTAGCTCAGTGCTCGGACACTCCCTGCAGACACAGTCTGACTCATTTTAGGGCAATGAAGAGCCTAATTATGAGAACCATGGAGTTTTTGGATGATATTGTGTGTACCAACTGGCAAACCAGCACTAATAATCACAGCCAACCTCTTTAAATTCAACGATGCAGGGGAAAAGGGAAGTCTGTGAATTGAAAATCATTCCCTTTGCGATGTGAAGACGGTCTCATACAGATTCCTGTTTCACTTCCGGCTCGTCCAGAAGGCTCTCCTTGTTCTGTGGGGTTCTTCTTTTAACACCAGTGTGAGTGAACACCTGAACGTGCCTATCCTCCTTTTAACAAAACATTTGAAAACCTTCTCAAGGCTCACACTGAGCCGTGCATAGGGCAAAGCCAGTAAGGCCCTTGCTTTGGGTGTGAAATTTAAGGGCAGGGACACTGAAAAACTCAGCAATGCAAAGAATTAATATTTCAATACAATATTTTAAAAATAAAAGCAAAACATTCTGTGATGAATACAATATCAACATTCTAAATGAAGACAGGATCGATAGTCGTTGACTTCTTTTCTTTAGCCTCAGGCTTGTAGTGCGTTTTGGGTAGCGTGTTCACATGGGCATGTGAGAACGCCACCAACGAGCACCAGCCACGTATTTCAGACTTCCTCAATTCCATTCCGAGGATGAAAAGTTCTCAGTCAAAATAACAACAGTGTCACATTTCATGTAAAACCAAATCCTCTCCATTCATTCATTCACTTACTTTTCCGCAGATACAGACCCCAAGCCTCTGTTCTGTCCTGAGCCCTTGTAACACACGTGAGAACACTTCACAAGTCACCAAATCCCATTCTTAGTGTTCTATTTTCCCTATTTCATGGTCTTCAACTTCCATTTTCTTACTCCCAGTTTTGGTCATGGAGGATGCTGACAGATCAAATGAACGGCATGGGTCTCTTAATTCGGTTTTTCATATCGCCCTGTATCTGGATTACTCTACTTAGGAAGCTAAACAAGCCTGTGTGGATCCGGAGCCAGAGCAGGGATCAGCTCCGTGAAGTGCAAGGCCACGCTCCTTTGTGCAGAGGCAGAGACCGCAGGCTTTCATTAGAGAGAGTTGTGAAGGGGACCACATAGCTGGTGTCACTTATAAAACTGCAGGTGCTTCTGGTAAACGGGAAGCCATTTATAGTTCATGGCTCCTCCTGGTGGGTTAAATACTGTAAATCCTTATGAGTAATGCCAGAGCCATAGAATCAATAAAAACCAAAATGACCTTCACTCGGCCTGCCCTATAAGTGGATGGTCCCAGAGTGACAGATGTGTCAGTCGCTCCGCAGAGGAAATGTAATCTGGTGAAAATGACAAGGATCACTTCTGTGTTACTTTCTTCTTTGCCTTTCCCACTTTTAATCAGTTCTGGCAGAGCACAGAATTCTCAGACATGTGTTCAAGTTTCATTTTTAAAAACTTCCTACTCCAGGATGACATTGGCCATCCGATGAATTATGAAACCCCTCAAGTCTCCACTGGGAGGGTGGCAGGCAAAATAGACTCCAAACCCGGGGACAGTCAGCTCTGCCTTGAATACCTCGAAGAGAGTGGTCCCTTTGTTTTCCAAGCGTTCATGAATAATGAGGCCAGAGACATCTCTTTAAATAGTACTTAGTTATGTTAGCGGAGGGTGTATATTAAAACCCTTTATACAGGTGTATATTAAATGCTCCCATGCAGCAAATATTTGCACACCTGGTAATTCTTTTCACAGTTCTCGTTATGAACCAAATGAAACCAGAGCTTTCTTTCCCCACATTCATCAAACTGTTAATAGTTATAATTGAAGCCTAAGAGGAAAATCTTACACACTGGTACAATTTGAGTACGGGGTCACTGTGAAGTCTTTTATTTACATAGCACTATTCTTTGGCTCTATATACATAGTGATCTACATGTTTACACATGCATGTGATGCATGCACATGTATCGATCACAATGTATACATGCTTTTGGAGGTGTTCAGGATGAATGTAACTTTATAGCCTTCTAAAGAAAGGACAACTCTCAAAGGTCCGACACTTTTGTGATACCTCTAGAATTTCAGACTTTTATTTGCAGAAACATAACTGTAGGTGGGTAATGATCTCGACTTCAGCTCTATGGACTTCCTTTGGGCTTTTATTTTATTCTTTAATTCTTTGGAAATTGGAGGATGTGTTTTTCTCAGTTGCTATGTCGTCTGGAGGTGCACAGTTAACAGGCATGCTGCACGTTCAGCAGTGAACGACTAATCCTGACCTAGGTTGACATGTTGGGTGTTAGGCTGACACTCGATGAGAAGTTCACTTCCAGCGTCTCTGAGGCTTAGATTCAGACCTTCAGCCTGTTGAAGGAGTAGGCAACATCCTTGCTTGTGAACACAGAGTTCATGAAAGACCTGAAGCTGGTCAACTTCCCTGGAGGTCTCCAGGCCATCAAATCCTGCCTTCTACTCAGTTCTCAGCCTCTTCCCCCTCTTGATGGGAAAACCATTTCTTCTCAGTCTTCTTTCCTCAGGACCTCGCTGTTGCTACTACCTGGACCTCCTATCAGTGCACTGTCCCTCTGCTGTCTCTCCCGCTGTTTTAAGGGTATGATGTTCTTAGGAGCAAACTTCACTCATCTTTGACTCCTCTTGTGGCTCACTTCCTCCTCTTATCTTTTGCTCTGTCTGCCTCCCTCCTCACCCTCCTGATTGTGTCTTAGGCCCCAGCAGCCCTTCTGAGTTTCTTCTCTGAGCCACAAACAACCTTTACAATGCATGAGCCTCCTCCCAGTCCACGTCCTTCTCCCTTCCAACATTCTGCCAGAGGAATTTTCTAGAGCATGACTCTACTGAAAAATCTTCAGTGAGTCCCTTCTTTAAAGAGCAAAGTTAAAAAAAACTGTGAATTAAAGAGGTTAGAAGATGCACAGCAATGCTAAGTGCAATGTAGGAGTTTTATCTACACAGACGCATCCCTTATGTTAAAACTCTGCCTACTGGGGAACCTTGGTGGCTTAGTCGGTTAAGCGTCCAACTTTGGCTCAGGTCATGATTTCATGGTTCGTGAGTTCAAGCCCCACATCAAACTCTGGGCTGACAGCTTGGAGCCTGCTTCGGATTCTGTGTCTCCTTCTCTTTCTGTCCCTCTTCTGCTCACATTCTGTCTCTGTCTCTCTCAAAAATAAACATTAAAAAAATTAAAGTAAAAAACTCTGCCTACTCAGATGACCAGCAAAGATTTTTCTATTATATTTTGAAAATTGGTAAAAAAAAAAAAAGAAACTTGGGTTGATTGTTATGTGACAATAACTTGCCAGATCATAGCACATACATGACTGTGGAACCTAAGAAACCCAAACAGGGAATGAATGGGGCAATTATTACATAGAGTTAAAAAGAAGTGATGATTTGGGAAGACAGATATGTATATCTTGTAGGATCATTGATGAATCTGAATTAAAGTGGCAATACAGTCTAATTTTCAGAGTTTTCTTCTTGGTATTATAAAATATGTACAATAATAATAAAATTCTCCTATGATTTTCTAGCGGCACATGTGAGAACACTTTGCAATTAAAACAATTTCCTCCCAAGTCCAGATCCTGATATTACCATGACTTCCAGCTTGATTCATACTCTTGCTCTGCTGCACCTGTCCCTGGGTGCCATTTAGCCAGGTCTTTAGTCTTAAGACACCTTTAAAATTTTTTTTAATGTTTTTAATTTATTTTCGAGAGAGAGAGAGAGAGAGACAGTGTGAGCAGGGGAGGGTTGGAGAGAGAGAGGGAGACACAGAATCTGAAGACAGACTCCAGGCTCTGAGCCAGCTGTCAGCACAGAGCCCAATGCAGGGCCTGAACCCATGAACCATGAGATCATGACCTGAGCTGAAGTCGGATGCTTAACCGACTGAGCCACCCAGGTGCCCTGTCTTAAGACACCTTTAAGGTGTGTTGGTATCATCTTAAGGAAGTTATGCAGATTGTAATTTCCATAGGTCTTTCTTAGAAAGTATAGAGTAAAAGTATAGTATTTTACTACATAGCAGCACACTTTTATGTCACTACTTTGACTAGCTAAGAACACCACTCTTCCATCCTTTGGATCTTTTTTCATGCATTCCTGTTCTCACGGTTCCAATAAAACACTGACCCTAAGTTGCAAAATATTCACATTGGACTTATTTTTCCCTGAGCAGTAAATTTCTTGAGGTTGTAGCCCTGACTGACTCTCACAGGCCCCGAGAGAGTAGTCAGAGAGATAAGTTACATTGTGAGGATCTGTGAATGACAGTAAGTGTTAGGAAGTGGGTGATTAGGAAAGAAAACTCCTAAAATAATACCCCTGTAGTCGATGCTCATGGTAACAGCATTTAATTATGATGCAGGCTTTGCTCAACTAGGTCAATGGTTAGAGCACAATGCCTCATTTCAAAATGGAGTTCATGGCCTTGCACCCTTCTAAGCTAAGGGCAATGGCAAGACAGAAGGTTAACCAGTTAAATATTAGGGTCAAAACATTTCTAAAACATCAGCTGTCTCCCACTGTGACTCAGTCCCTAAATCAACCTCAAGTGTGTAATATGGAAATCAATTCCTGACTGGGCTCTCGTCAAGGCATTTTACGTGGATTTATTACAGATGTTTAAATCTGGTGGAATTTCTTCTGGCCACTCTATGACTCCATTTCCTTATCTGGCAAATTTTGGGTTGTTATGTGGATTAAAGGAAGGAAAACAGGCACACGTTCTCAACAGAGGCTGGCCATGGCCCTGTGACTTCCTCTGAGCACACTGTGGTGGGGTCTAGTGATGTCATTATGTCATTATTACCTGGAGGCTATGGAACACTGATGGCCAGGAAACCCCAGGACCAAGAGTAGCTAAAAACAGCGTCTGGTGGGCCCAGAAACTCCAACCTTGGGTAAAGAGTAGCAGGCAGTTTATGCTCAGGAAAGATGGCTCTAGCAAGGGGCATTGGCTCACTCTGCTCCTGGCTCTCAGTCCTCTTTTGCATTTTGTGCTCTTCCCCCAAACTCCTTGGTGTTGCTGTAGCTGGAGGCAGATTAGCAATCTGTATATGAAATCTTCTCCTGAGGGTGCTGAGATTATCTTTCAAATTCCTGACCCCAAAGTGAAAACTGATCATCTATCTCTGATTTCTATCTTTTAAAATGATCATTGCTAATGAAGAACTTCAAGCACAACACCGCATGGCAGGATGAAATGAGATCCATTGCAACGCAAGGATGATAGCTAAACAAATAAAAGGACACAGTAGCAATGATTGGGCCAGAAAGCATTCAAGGCACATGAATCACCCTTGTCCATGCTTGTTGTGTGCCATCAAAGGTCACAGAATGCATCTGGTGGTTCAGGAGACAAAGGTAACATGGCAGAAGGCACAGGGGGTAAGAGAAAAGAAGTTGGAAACAGGTAGGTACAGAGAGCTCACTGTGCAGAAATTCCAGATGTGAGGGTTTTCTGTGTCCTAACCCATTTACTCAACAGGGATCAATATCACGGATCAGATGCACTCAGGTGCGGCCCAGGCCAGGTTCAAGTCCCCCTTCTGCTTCTTGCCAACCCCATCAAATATGATTAACTCCATCTGACAAATGGGAAAGCAAAGACTCTGAGAAACTAAGATTGCTTCCTGTATGGGTGAGAGCTCTCATAGGAACTGAGATCAAAGTCTTTCCTTTCTCCCTTGCAACTGGAGTGTTGTCATATTTCTTCTCAACAGATACAGGGAGGAAATATGTCAGCTCAAAGGCTCATGGGACGGTGAGGTAGGTGGCCACAGACGGGTCTCAGAACAGAGTGGAAGTAGAAAGGGTAAAAATTTTTTTCTCCTCATGGTGGTACCTGCCTCGTGATAGACTTTTATTTCATTTCAGAAACAGGTAGAAGACAGCCCTTCGTAAAGGTTTCTATGAGCCTTTATTTAACCCAGGTATCAGATAAACAGATTCAAAAGAACCTCCCAGAGTTTTAGCATTTGTGATCACAACTCATTCACACTGTGGATTTCTTTTTTAATCCCCAACTTGGTGAGATTTTAGAATGCAACAGTAATGTCAGTTCTAAGTATGCTTTGCAAATAATTTTTTCCCTTGTAAACTCAAATTCACTGCATTTAGATTTTTTTTTTTTTACTTTCCCTGAAACATGTTAACAACGATTCTCCTTGTTGTCTTGAGTTTTGTTGCAGAGAAAGGAGATATTCCATGACCTTTCACGGAAGGTCACTATATAAAACACCAGCCCTTCATTCAGATTTCTGAGAACTTTTCCATCCTGGGAAGAGCAACAAATCAAAAAACCAGCATCAGTGTGCAGATATTTTACAGCCCAATCCAGTGAGACTCTGCAATTTTCATACTGAGAAGTAATATATGACCTAGACAAGACCCAGACATAGGCGCATGAGAAGACTACGAGGCTTTAAAATTATTGCCTTGATCATGGAAAAGAAATATGAGTGATCACTGCCATCCACCAGCTCAGGAGGGTCTTTGGGGGCAATCAATGTCTGAGGGAATCCAAGAACATCTGGAAATCAGCATCTTTTGAGCCAGTTCACACCCTCCTTGGTTCATATTTCAACCGATCTATATACTAGGCAGTGACGCTGCCCTGAGAAAAGCAGCCTGGACGTGTCCTCTGGGGTTAGGAAATTGTAGCAAGGCTCGAAGGGACCCAAAGGAGGAAATCCCCCCTCACTGGACTCCAGGTGCTCCACCTGCAGGTCTGGTGTATCGTGGCTCATTTTAACGCACTTCAAATTTTCCCAGCATCTCCCAGCAAAATGCTTCTCAGGGCATTTTCCTAGTAAAAGTGAATATCTAACCTACATCAGAAAATGTCTAAATAACACTTCCCAAGCCTTTGTCCAAGTAAAGGAGAACAAACCTCTCTCTGACCTTGCCTTTCCTCATCTTTTATGCTGCAGATGAACCAAAGGAGAAGAAAATAAAATCACAACATCTGAGAGAGCAGGGTCTTGCCCTGAGACAGGAAGGCAAGATGGGGGAGTTTTTAATAGTGGTGTTGATTTTGGCATCAATATTTTCCCTGAAGTTCAGACGGTAACTCTAGAGACTGTACAAGATGGTTGGTTTCTGAAGAGTCTCTATGTTGGGAATATTCCGTTCAATCCACACATTCCTAAAACAGCAGATGTCCTGAGACACTTCTTGGTTTCCGTCTCACAAGAACTCAAGAATCACCACACTGTGTTAGATCCTGACTCTTTTAGTACATCATATTCTAAAAGACGTTCTAAGGGATATTTTATGTCAAATATTTATCCTCTTAGATGTCAGACCTACAGGGCTATAAATTTACCTTTAAAGGTTTGTCTTAGGAACAAATTATGTATGTTCTTCATAAAGGTGTCTAGACGTTTTTGAATACGTTTGTGATTGTAGCTGGTGCTACTTTTTGACAGGTAACATATGTCAAGGTGTAGCAAGCGGTGTGGCTCTGAGAATGCTGGAAAAATATATCTAGGAGTATTCAATGTTCCCTTTGCTTACTGTATACAAGGGTTTGTGGGCTTTGAGCACATCCTATCAGCCTTAATTCTAGCTGTCTTCTTTGCTTTCCTGAGACAGTGTCTCCTTCATCCATCCCCTTGATGGCACTTTACTCCTGTCCTGTTTTAGTCTCTTCAGGGCTTCATTGTAGTTCAGAAAGCAGGATCACCGAAAGGTTGGAAGGAGAGACAACTTTCCAGATTATGCTTCATGGTAACCCTTTGGGCCACAGCAGCCTCTTAAACCAAGAACCATGGACCAAGCCCATGAAAACCAACTGCATGTCGTTCAATCTCAGTACAAGTGTAGCTAATGGTTTCCTCTGTGGGGTGCTGGATAGTTTTTTAATTGCCCTTGAAAACATCTAATCACTTAACCACCATACACAACACAGAGGTATAGATGATACATCACTCTTTTCCCAGAGTCTCCCTCTGAAGCTTGTGGGGGGGGTGGTAACAGCCAGAAGGGGGGCTTGAAGCTGCATTTTTGATGCAGATCTGATGATAGTTCTAGAACTTAATACCTAATTTACCCATAAGGGAACAGCCTTGGGGCTGAATGCTTACACTCTAGGCCCTAGACCTGTGGTTCATAAACTTGACTGTTTTTCACAACCATCTGAGGGCTTGTTAATATGCAGGCTCCAGACTTCCAGACTTTCAGATTTGGAAGGTGTGGAGTTGGGCTTGAGAATTGGATTCCCAACAAGTTCCCAGGCAATGCTGAAGTTGCTGTCTTTCCTGGGACCATACTTTGAGAATTACTGTTTTAGAATTTAGGTTAGTGGCTCTCATCTTGGTTTGACACCAGAATTTCCGGGGAGGCTTTAGAAATGTATATCGATGTCTGAATCTTACTTCAGAATAATTCAGTAGTTTCCCAGGGGATTGTGACGCGCAGTCATGTTTCAAGAAGGGTTGGAAGCTATTGTTTTAAGGCAAGGGCCAGCAAGCTGGGGTTTCCAGTTGGCTACTGTTTTTGTAAATACATTTTATTGGCACACAGCCATGCTCATTCATTTACATATTAGCTATGGCTGCTTTCATGCAAGCATGACAGCATTTAGTAGTTGTGACAGATTTGCTAGCAAAGTAGAACATACCATCTCTCCAGTCCTTGATAAGTAATAAAAACAAAATAGAAGAAACAATAGAAGATACTCTATACTTTGTAAGTTTCAATAAATCTTTGCAAGTCTTGATCAAGGCAATGTGTGGAAAACCGGAGAGAGGCTGAGCTTTTTTATAAGGAACTTGACTCATAGTTGTGATTTCATCTTTTTAAAATGACTTCTCTCTGCCTCTTTGTTTCCTGCACACTCATTCTCCTTTCCCACCATCTGAACACCTTCTCTTCCTTTGGTTCTGCAATTACATGAGCTTTTTAATCACTCATTAGGTTTCTGCTTCACTGGCTATCTTCATTTCCTGGTCAATACACAGGTGGTGTACTGCATTGGAAAAGGAATGGTATTTGGGGTCAGAGGATCTGAATTTAAATCCTGTCTCTGCTACTTGGCTGTGAAATTGTAGAGAAGCTTACTTAGTTTCTGTGGACTTCAATCTCCTGAATTAGTAAAATAAAGATGATAATATTTCACTCGTTGAGTTACTGCAAAGATTAAGGAAGATTAGTTCAAGTGCATTTGCAACCTGTAAAACAACTCACATATTTCATTCACTATTATTGGCCACAACTTCTCAGGAGGATTCAAGAAGTGAATTGTAGTCCACTTCCCTGGTTTCCTTTTGGGATTCATCAGGAAGGGACAGAGCCTGTCCAGGTTCTAACATTGGTTTTATCCTAATTTGACAAGGGGGGAACCCCCAAAACTTCTCAGGCCACAGTTCCAGTGGCTGACTCAAAATTCCAGGATTGGTCTCAGAGCCAGCACACTCAAAGGCTGACAAAATGCTGCACGGGATTGGTCTTAAACGAGATTTGTGGCCATGACTGCAGGTATTGCAAAATCTGGAAAAGGGCAAAAAATGCGTCAAGAAACTATGATTACCTAAAATTTGAAACTTATAAATAAAGTCAAAGGATATAGCAAAAAAATTTAGGGAGGTCCTGAGTACTTAACAGTAACTGCAGCGGCTCAAACGCCTTTCCGGCTGAGCACTATATGAAGAGGGTAGTGCGTACAGATATCAATTCATTAAGCATATGAAGAGCCTGGAATCTTTTCCATTCCTGATGCACAGACCAATTTCATCCCTAAATCCCTCATCAATTGCCTCTGGGAATATCTTGTCATGCACTCTTGTCATCTCCTCGCAATGATTTCCAGAACCTTCATGTAAACATACAGAGAAAAGAAAATGTTAACCTCTCCCATAATTCACATGTAGTGGCCAAAAGAAAAGTGTCTTTCCTGTAAACAGAGATCTTCACATCTGTTACTTCTCTAGAAAACTCCTGACATCAAATTTACTCATAGCAAAATGCATTACTGGTCCAGTTAGTTAGAACCACCAAATGGATTCTCTCTGTGTATGTGTGTGTGTGTACATATATATAATTCCAGAGTACTAAAAAAATCTTTGGGAAAATTATCTACTTCTTACAGTGATTTGACAAGAGGGAATCATCATTTCTCTCCAGCCATTATATACCTTGAAACCACACATTTCTAGTTCTGCTCTGAAGGCGGCATCAGCCCCATTTTGGTATCCCTATGCCAGAGACCAACAGCTGAGCCAGCCCCATGCCAGAGCGAGTAAACTGGCAGCACAAAGTATGTACAGAGAGATTATGCAAAGACTTCAAATCTTTCATTTTGATCAAAACTTGCAAAATGAAACCGTGAGAATATAATTAGAACAATCTGTTAGACCCACGACTGTTAGTATCTTTCTCTTGCTCTTTTTTCCCCCCCACTTGGAACTTTCACTACTTATCAACCGTTTCAGATCTAGAAACACCATTTGGATGGAATTAGGCAAAAGCTAATTACTATACTTCAGTTCAATCCAGCTGCTATCCATGGGCCTCATTAGGTCCCCTAATGGCCAGCTTCTTGGCCTCAAAGCACCTACTGGAAGACACAGAAGCCCAACTTGGATGAGAAAAGGGACCCCAAACACAGAGGAATTATCAGAGAAAAAATATTAAATTCAGAAATATGAGGTATAGCCAAAGGAACATCCAGTTTCAAGGACTCAAGTCGGGGGAGATTCTTTCTGCCTACCCCATCCATCTTTCTTTTAATTCTTGTCACACAAAGCATGACTACTACATAGTTAGCAGTTGCTGGTTCTCAGCCTGAGAGCAGAAATCAAATCTGATGTGACTCTTGATTTCTCCATAGCCTACTGAAGAGAAAAAAAAAGATAGAGAAGAGTATATACTTTTAGGAACTTGAAATAATCCAAGTTTTGCTTAATGTCTATGTTCCAAGTGCTCGAAACCTTTCCAGAGGAAGAAATTTCTTGCTTGAAAAAGCCTGGTAATAAATTGGTTTACCTTTCACTTTTCCTCGGTAACGACTCCTGCTTTCTGCCTTGACTAGAAATTTTGTATTTCTGTGTTTAACTCAGGGCTTTCTTGCTAGGCTCTTTTCCAACATTATTTTGAAACACATTTACTTATAACAGGGACATTTCAGATAGAAGCTCAAGCAATACTTCTACCAACTTGACAGACATCATATGCAAATATGATGTTCTCTTTGCTCCTATTTATTCCCAGAATGTAGATGAATCTGTACTGGGCATCCTCCTTCCTGACCCCCCAGCCCCCGCCCCCCGGGGCTTGCTGTGACTGCACAGCTGCTCAATGTCGGGTTGGGATTAGGGGCATAGGCTGGGCCACAGGACCAAACAAGTGAGCCCAGATGGCCAGTGAACACCCAATCTTGGCCTCACTCAGTAGTTGCTCTAAACCAGGAACAGGCAATTTTTTTTTTTTTCCTCTGAAAGGCTAGTGGAACATAGGCTTTGGAACACAGCGTTATTTGGGGCCATCACCACTACCACTACTGTAGCCGTCAGGTACTGTAGTGCTAGCACAGTAGTGAGAAAGCAGCATCAATGATACCTAAATGAGTGAGTGGGGCTGTGTTCCACGAAAGCCTTATTTACAAAAAATAGATGTTGTCATAGTCTGTGGGCCATAGTTTGCTGACCTCTTCAAACAAACTTGTCTGATCAGCTCGAACCCAAGTCATTCAGCTTCTGGTTCACCAATTTAATGGATCCCCATCCTAAAAACCGCTTTTCCTCAAATGAGCCTGCCAGCTAGAGTTGATTTATAACGCTTGAATTAAACTAAAATGTGATGGGAAAAGAAGGCAAATTTTATTAAAAATTTTTTTGGGAGAAATCCAATTTCTGAGATCAAACGGAGATATGAAACTTGTGGAACCATTTTGCACAGTCATTTAACAATCAGCCTCTTAAGAAAACCACATTAAGAGAATAATTGCTACTCCTCAGAAAACCCACATATCCACATCCCAGGGCTTTGTGAAGCAGGCTAAGGTCCTAAGAGCCTACACGCATAGTCTCTCCTCTTTACCTTTTAGAGATTACGCAGGGGAAAAACATGTGGCAGAGAGCTCAGCACACCGTGGACAGTATTATCCTCTTTGACATATAAGGGCTTGGAGCCATGATTCTCTTACTATGAGGCACTGGGGTCTTGTTGAAATGCAGATTCTGATGTGGCAGTTCTGGGGGTGGAGCCTGAGCCTCTTCATTTCTAACAGGCATCCCGGTGAGATGGATACTTCTGGTCTAAGACCCTGACTTTGAAGATTAAGGACCTAGAACGGTGGGCTACACACTGGAAACTCCTGGGGAGCTTGCCAGATACCAAGGCCTTGTCCGGCCCCAAACCAAAGGGATCAGCATCTGTGGAGACAGGGATCAAACATGAGTACTTATTCAAGTTCTCCAGGTAATTTTAATGTAGAGTCAAGATTGAGAGTTGCTGCATTAGAGGCTCAGAGAAATTAACTGGCTTGTCCAAGGACACTTGGCTTTAAATGAGGTAACATTTTTGCTTGCCTGATATCTGGAAATGGTCTTAGAAACTGTCAATAGGCAGGGCACAGGCAAAGGTAGTTTCCAGGATGGCAGCAGAGATGAGCGGGGAGGAGAGGAGGAAAGAGGAATTGAATTTATTCACACACAGTGAATTGGTCAAGGAAACACAGATAAAATAGGCAGCACAGCACATTGCTTTGTCCCTGTGTGAAAATCCCTCTTATGACTCTTTCTTTCTTCATCAAAGCAACGGGGCGAAGAACCTCTCAGAAGGGATATTTAAGTTCAGAAATGTGCAGTACCTTCAGCTCCTTTGATGAATCACACCATGATGAAAGCCTAGAGGCTGAGTAATCACATTTGGCTTCCTTTCTGCCTCTCAGGATGTTCAAAAAGTCATATTTATGGGAATAGGCAAAATTCTTGACCCAGGGATTTCTGTCCTGAATAAGACCAAGCCAAGTCAAGAAACAGAAGAAAAAAAACTTTGGGGAAACTATGGGACAGCTCTGGATTCTGAGGGTCTCCTAAATGTGTGCAACCCAACATTGTGAGTGTAAGGCCATTTTCACCTGGAAAAACACACGAATTTCAATGACATTTATACAATTGTTTAACCACAATTGTTCAAGATCAGATCCGTTTTCTCTCTACAAATCCGGTGGAGAATAAACCCCCCTGGGCTGAAGACCTTGGCTGTGTAATTTGGGACATCCTATCTCAAAGGGGAAGTGCAAATGTACGGGAGGAATTGGACGTCTCCCAGACTAAGCAGATGGCAGCTGCAGAGGGTACATGAGGTGATTCACTCCTGGGAGCCTCATCCTTCTAGGTAGAGGATGTGAGGGGCCCAGGGGCTGCTGGGTTCTGGGAACAACGTGAGCTCATGTGAAAATTCACAATGTTGAACAGGCAGGAAGAACTCAGCATTTTGCCAAATGTTTTCAGTGGCTTAAATTCAAGCATGACTTTTCCCCTACCTCTATTCTTTTGGGATATTCTTGAGGCCATTTTATTTAGTTTCTTTACTCTGTCCCTCTCAGACTCCCTTTTGGACAACAAAGAAATATGAATCATGCCCTAGAAGACATGAACCAGATGTTCTGAAAAATAAATAAAACTTCGTGGGCTCCAGGTTCTGTGGGAAGCCTCTTGCTAGCCTTCGTTCAGTTGGGCTTTTGGCCCCACAGAGTCGTTTCTCAGGAGTTCTCACATGTGATATAGACCCTGTTGATCAGTGTTCACTGGGGTCACACGTTCCACACTTACAGAACCTTGCAGTTGTGTCCCAGGAAGGGATGGTAAAGCCACCGGAGTCTAGCCATCCCTCATTTTACAGACGAGTCAAAGTCAGCTGTGCAAGGTCACGCAGTGACGCCTGGAAGGCAGTAGGACTAGAGCCCTGACTCCTAGGTCAGCAGCCCCCTCCCACACCAAGGTGCCCCCCTTCTCAGCTGAACATGGAGCAAGGGGCTGAAATGAGTCCGCTTGCACTTCCCAGAATAAGAAGATACCATATGATGTAGATTAAGTGACAAAGAAGTTCAGAAATATTCATTAGATATCAGGCTGTTTCATTTATACAGAAGCCCTTTCTGGAAAGATTTACAGGATGCTGGGAAGTGTAGCTGGCTGTGTGGTCTCTCTCTTTACATTTGCTTCGGAAAAAGAGCAGTGATACAAGACTGTGGGTGAAGTTCACAACATCAGTGAGACCAACAGCAGGGACTGGCAGAAAGCAAAGCTTTAATCTAGAATTGCCAGGGAGCCTTGCTTTGGATATTTCTTTCTGTTGGGAGTTCACTGTAGGGAGAATTCTTCCACACATGAGCAAAGAAGTCACATCTATTGGAGTACCGTTCTTCTGGGAAACATACATTGGGATCTTTGATGGTGGGGATGCAGAGGGAAAAGGCAGATCCTCGAGAACTTTAGCATCAGAATCACTGGAGAGTGTGTTGAATGTACAGATTTGCTGTCCCCCAGCCCTGCCATGGCTGATTTGGTGTGGCTCTTGGTTGGCCCTCGGCAATTTGTGTTTTAAGAAAGCTTCTCATGTAGGTGATCCCGGTCTTACATATTCAGAAATGCTGGTCTAGTGGGCAGAAAGGTCCTTTGAAACAGCCGCAACAGATCTTTCTCTAACTTCTGGCTTTGTAGTCTACCTCCAGGAAGGGAGAAAGGTAACCCTATACTATTTCTCTCCCAGAAAAGTCAGGGTTTGCGGGGAGGCCTGACGAAGTAGGTTTGGATGGAGAAGTTGGTTTTAAAGTCCCCTGGAGTCCATTGT
This sequence comes from Suricata suricatta, assembly GCF_006229205.1. Classification (NCBI taxonomy): domain Eukaryota; kingdom Metazoa; phylum Chordata; class Mammalia; order Carnivora; family Herpestidae; genus Suricata; species Suricata suricatta. Next base: position 15,391,687 of record NC_043703.1, read on the forward strand.
GGCCCTACTTCTCACATTTAGGAAACCTCTATGCTAACCTCTTTTGTCCTAAGAAAGAAAAGAAGGCACCAAAGCTAAAGGGAAGGGAGAAATGTGTGAAATGACTTTCACTTAGATTCAATTTATAAGCAGTGATCGATCACACACCGCTTACTAGGTAGCACACATCCCGTTAATAAGGTGAAAAAGAAAACACATATAAAAGCCTCTCACAAAAGAAAACGACCCAAGCACTTTTGCATCTATATTTCCATAAGATGCGGCCACCTACTGTTACAGCAACAGTGAGAATCTTGGAAAGGGATCTGAGGTCACAGCGAAGCATGAGCATAGCAAATAGATATTCCTCCCAGGTTCTTGGCATTTTTAGAATGTTTTGCTTTTGTGTTTGCTCTGACTGCAGTAAATTAAGCATGATATGAAAACACCTTTTCTCTTGTGTTCGGCCTAGAACACCGCGGTGAAGCCACAGCCGTAGGATGCATGGCGACAGTGTGTGCAGAGGAGGGGGCCGGAGGGTGGGGGCGCCAAACAGCAAGATGGACGTTTCTCTGGAAGGAGAGATGAAAGAGGCCCAGAAAACAGAAGAGTAGAACATCTGTGGTGAGATGCTCAGTAATGACTCACGTCCAGGAGATTCCAAAGGCCTGTCCCCCAGCACTTTGGATGCCGAGGGAAAGGCACCACAGCCTCCTAAACAGCCAGCTAGCTCTGGCTGGAGCAGTGGGCTCTTATTTTAAAAATTGTGGATGGGGAGCCCCTGGGGGTGAGGGGCTTGGTCTGTTAAACGTCCAACTCCTGATATTGGCAGAGGTCATGATCTCACGGATCATGGGATGGAGCCGCCATTGGGCTCTGCACAGACAGCATGGCCTACTTGGGATTCTCTTTCTCCCTCTCTCCCTGCCACTCCCCCACTCACAAGAGCTCTCGCACGTGCGCGCTCTCTCTCTCAAAATAAATAAACTTAAAAAAATTGGGCATGGCATGATGCTTGTGGAGAAAGACATTACAATTCTCCTCTCTATGCCTTGGCATATGTGAGTTCTGGAGATATACTGAGAACATTGAGTCTCATGTAGATGCTGGCAGATGCTAAGATACAAATACGATTTGGATGTGAAAGTCCCCGAGAAAGTTATTGTTGATGAAATAATAGTGGAAGCTGGAGGTGGATCCTTTTCTCCCACATGTTTCTAGATGGTTTCATAAGAGGAGGGGGCGATACTCTGACTCCGTCGATCGGCATCCCTTACAGAATGCTGGAGTTCACAAGCTGGAAAGTCTTAGATCTTTTCTTGTTACTTGTATCCATCTGCTTTGCTCTCCTCGCCCTGCCATTTTAACTAAAGGAGGAAAGTCGGAGGAACTCATCCAAGGTTCTAGTGCTTTCTCTGTGTTTTCACTAGAAAATGGCATTTTGGATAGGATTCCTCTGTTCAGCTAATTTGAAATCAGCCTGGATGAAAAGGATGCTCAGTGTAGTTTCATCAATTATGACAAGTATACCTCTTACCGCCTCACATCTGTTAGATTGGTTGTCATCAAGAAGAGGAGGGGAGCGTTGGCAAGGATCTGGAGAAGAGAGTCCTAGAGCATGGTTGGCGTGAATGCATATTGGCTCAGCTCCTATAGAGAACAGTCTGGAGAACCTCAAAAAATTAAAAATAAAACTACTATGTGATCCAGCAACCCCACGACTGGGTGTTTACCCAAAGGAAATGAAAAGATGCCAAACAGATCTCTTTAGGCTCAAGCTGATTACAGCACTATTCCCAACAGCCAAGATACGGAATCAACCTAAGTGTCTGCCACAGAGGAGTGGCTAAAGAAGACGTAGAATGGTGGTAACAGGGGCTGGAGGGTGGTAACTGGGGGAGATACTGGTCAAAGGGGATAAATCTATGGTAAGAAAACAAAACCAGGGGCCCCACTCGGAATGCTGACAGCAGAGGGGGCTGTGTGTGTGTCGGGGAAGGGGGTATAGGGGACCTCTGTACTTTCCATTCAAATTTCCTATGAACCTAAAACTTCTCTGAAAAGTAAATCTGTAAAGAGGAGAGAAAAAAGATCCACCTTTTCTGTGACAGTGCACTCAACAAGTTCAATTTTTTAAAATTTTAATATTTTATTTATTATTGAGACAGAGAGAAACACAGCATGAGCAGGGAGGGTCAGAGGGAGAGGGAGACACAGTATCCAAAACAGGCTCCAGGCTATGAGCTGTCAGCACAGAGCCTGACGCAAGACTCGAACCCACAAACTGTGAGATCGTGACCTAAAGTCGGCCGCTTAATCGACTGAGCCACCCAGGCACCCCCCACAAGTTCAATTTTACTTTATTTCTCTTTGTGATTGTAATTTTGTGGCTTTTCCTTATTCTAGAATATATTTGTATCTGTATTCTCTATTTTGGCTTACTGCAACTGGAATGATATGATTTTGAAGGATGCATTACTGGATGTATCCCTTGAATGAAGGGAGGTTGAAAAGCAAAAAAAATATCTCAGCACTAACCTGATGTGATTTTCAAATCAGCCACATCATCTCTCTGGATTCCAGAGTCCTCACTGGCAAAGTGAAAGTATTGGACTGGATGGACTTTAATGTATCCGCAACTTTAAGGACCCCTGAGAGCAAATGTTTTGAATTGTTTTTCCCTGGCAGTGATGGTGAATCTGCACTTTGGCTCAGTGCTGTCTCACTGGGTCCTCATGTGACCCTCTTGAGGAGGGTGGCCCAAGATCATGGTGAGGAAAGAGGCCTCAGCTAGCACTTTTCAGGATCAGGCCTCGGACTTCATTTGCCTCTTGGTCTACTTACTTGAACACACGGTCTTGTTTTTAGAGCTGGCATGAGATGGCCCACAGCCAGACATGATTTTGGTGTTGCTGGCTAAACCACAGTCCTGTCTGCATCACAGTGACGCAATAGGTCTAAAAACGTGATGACCGCAATTCAAGATAATGCAATGATTTGGACACAGAAGGCAAAAGTATCTAATAAGGATTATAACAAAAAGTCAGTAATCCTGGAGGGACTTTACAATTCCCACAAGCATTTAAATAATGTGCTGAAAGTTTCTTATCATTTTAAATCAATAGGGCCATAGTTTTCACTCCTAATCATCCATTCAATCAAAAATAATTTACTTGCTTATACTACTATTGTATATAGGAAAAATTATAAAGTGAGGATCTTGAATTCCAAACCCCCATGGTCAGCAGCTTTTGAGAATGAATATGCCAGCAATGTAACAGAAAGCAAATTTAGGACGATAGTTGACTTGACATTCTGGAAACACTCAGAGTAGTGATCATCCATACCCACCTCTCACCCAAATCATTTCTAACCCTCCCTTTGAGTGAGCAAAGCTCTCCTCCATGCTTCATCATGGGATTTTGCAAAGTTGCTCCGGGAATCCCAAATAACCTTAAGTATCTGAAAACAAAATCTCAGCGGTGCCTGGGTGGCTTAGTTGGCTAAGTGTCTGACTTTGGCTCGGGTCATGATCTCGCGGTCCATGAGTTCGAGTCCCTCAGCAGGTTCTGTGCTGGCAGCTGAGAGCCTGGAGCCTGTTTCAGATTCTGTGTCTCCCTCTCTCTCTCTGCCCCTTCCCCTCTGGTGCTCTGGGTCTCTGTCTCAAAAATAAGTAAACCAAAAAAAAAAAAAAAAAAAAAAGCAAAATCCCTTTCTTCTTTCTTTTCTTCCTTTCTTCCTTCCCTCCTTCCTTCCTTCTCTCTTTCCTTCTTTCCATCGCTCCCTCCCACCGTCCTTCTTTCTCTCCCTTCTTTCTTTTTCCCAAAGGGAAGATGTTATGGAAGTACTGTGAGCAACAAAGAAGAGACAAAATAGCAGTAAACCCACTAAAATGGCTGTGTACCTCTTGTTTGACCTTGGCCGGCAGTAGAGCCATCACAGACACCAAGAGGACTGTAGCGTCAGGCCCCTGGGAAACAGAAAGTGGGCACTGGCAGTCTCTTCAAGGACAACGTCAAATAGCTGGTCCCAGTTGTTTCAAGCTTCACAAACAAGGTACAATGTGTGGAAACCCTCTGTCTGTTCTTGCTCACTGAACCAGGATGGGCTGGTGAGCAGATCCGGCTTCAGTCTGGAACTGCAGTGTGCTTTGTAGGACAGGCAGGTGGGACCATTTGGCGGACATAAACCCTGGCTGGAAAGAAGAAACCTGGGTTCTTGTTCTGGCTCCTCCGCCACTGGGCAAATCTTCAAGCCTTTGTGCCTGCCTTTCTCTTTTTATTTTTAAAAGGAGACAGATCAAGATGGAGGGAGATAAAAACACCTGCAAGATCTTTCTTCTACTTCCTGTCATTCCCCATAGTCAAACCTGCTCTCCAAGCACTGATCCCTTTACAGTTACATTACTGTCCGTGGCTCAACTCCGGTTCAACGTCCAGTGAATTAGTTTTTAAACTTCATTCAGACACTGTTCACTTTTGCATCAGATTCAGCTGCTTAATTTGGGTTTTTCATGTCCTCTGCCAGTACTTTTACCTCGTCCAGCTTGAATGTTTCAAAAAAGAAAATAGCCTTCCGGTGTTGGTCCTCAGTGGTCACACGGTGTGTGCAGTGCTCAGAACTATGTCCTGGGAGCTGGGTGCATCCCTCATCTCTCTGTGTTCCTTTCATTCCTCTACTTTATGTGCATCCATCATTTAGCTACATGCTTCCCAAATACTTTTATAGAACTAGAGCCTCTTATCAGCTTTTCCAACGTTCACCCTGGGACTTTTTATTGTAATCTTTCTATATGGCTGTAGCTTAGAGAGAAAGCTCCAGTGTTCACGCTCTCTGACAACAATGTGGAAACCAGCGCTGGCTCGGGCTTCTCTGCTCCTTCTTGGAGACTAGTCCTAAAGGCTTCAAGAAGGCTTCTGTGGCCTTAGCTCTCCTTGAATGCCGAAGCCTACAGGTGAACCCACCACTTTCTGGAAAGCCTACTTCCAGGCTTTGTGTTAGAGCCAAAATCACAATGACTATTTGAAGTCTTTGAAATTGTATGTTGTTGTTTGTGATTTTTAAATATTTTTTAAAGTTTATTTATTTATTTTGAGAGAGACAGAGAGAGAGAGAGAGAGAGAGAGAGAGAAAGAGAGCAGGAGAGGGGTGGAGAAAGAAAGAGGAGAGAGAATCCCAAGCAGTTCAGCACAGAGCCTGGTGTGGGGCTCGAACCCACAAACCGCGAGATCATGACCTGGGCTGAAACCATGAGTTAGCCGCCTAACCACCTGAGCCACCCAGGAGCCCCTGTTTGTGACTGATAATAACAACAGCCGTGCGTAATCTAGCAGAGACCAGCGGACCCTATCTGTGGAAGTGTGAGGTTTGGGGCAAGCCATGATGTGAGGGATGAGCAAGACCTGGAAATCGGTGGCCATAGGTGTTTTTGAGTTTCAAAAAGTAGTGGTGAGTCACAGACATTTATGCAAAAGTATCATGCTTCAACTATAATTTGAAAAGCAACTGTAACAATCTCTGGGTTGTTCAAATTGCTGCCTGGCTCGCGAAGTGTACCACAATTAAAAGATACACACACACACACACACACACACACACACACACACGCGCCTTCTTCATTATATCACCATCACAGTTATCCAAACTCTGCTTCAAAAAATAGTCCTAAAGATTCATTGTACTTCCTACTTCGAATCTGTTTCTGAATGAAACTATGTAAGGAGCCTTTTATTGACTTTGTCAAGAAGTCTTGACAGAAGAGAGAAGGACGCTTTCTGTGCTTCCTATTGTTAAAATCCTAATGAAATATTTCTTGTTCCTTGAAGACTGTTGTGTAAAGAAGATTTGATTTTCCCGAGTAACTGGACCCATCTTCGGGAGGGCATGTCCTGCACTAAAGTTAGCCTCTGGGTTTTTGGATTTTATGTGAGGAGATCAATTAAGGCAGTTTGCCGCGTTTCAGTTTTCTTCCCAGACCTCGGCTGGCTGCTTCGTGTTTACCTCTTTTCTCCGGCACTTGAGAAACTGCAAAGAGCGGCCAAAGGCGACGCTAGGCTTTTTCAAGTGCAGAGACAAGGGCTCTTCACTGAAATGCATGCAAGCTGCTGTGGGGGTGTTTCCTTACATCAACCCCCCTTCAAATAAAACTTACTCACTGTTCTCTTGCCTCATCACACACAAATAATTTATGCATTGACATTGTAATTTTTCTCCCAGCGGAATCAGAGCTCTACGATGTTGCGAGGAATTCCACGCAGAAGTGAATGGGACACACATTCCGGAGGCTTCCACGGCAATCAATACGTCTGCCGTGGCTGGCAGCCTGTGCCATTTCTCTGATTAACCTGTGAAGGGTGTTCTCCTTCATCAATGCTGTTCAGAAATAAACAGAGTTTGTAAAAGGAGCCGAGGGCAGGTTCCAGTTCTCAACTTCTTGGTGATCTTACATGATGATGTATGAAAGAAAGAGGGAGAACTATTTGATTTGCTCCAACTAGGCTGACCTAGAAAGGAGAAGAGCAGAAAACTTGCTCTGCCTAAGCAAACATGACATCAAGTCGGACAAGAGCAGCATTCGCAAAACGCAGTATCGAGGCCTCATTTAAAATATACATAGTCTGGATCTGAAAGACAATTAAATGCCAGTAATGAAAAAGTCTTTGCTCATTCTGTTTTTCTATTGCCATTTTTCTATTACTTGTTGGCAACAGCTCCTACCTCCTCCTTTGAGATACTGTCCTAAGATTTGTTGTGGGACTCCTTTGTCCCGATCCAATTATGACTGATTTGAGAGCTTCAGGTAGGCAAAATGGCCATCCGACACTAAAAGTCAAGCAGACTTCTGAAGAGATACTGGCTTTCTAGGACAATACAGACCCTCTCTTTGCAAGAAAAACTTAGACTACTCTTAGAACTCAAACAAATTTAAACGCAATCTTCATCAGTGTATGGTCTGAGTGGAATTACAGCTAGTTTTGTCTGGCATCCCCCAAAGTTTTGTGAGCTCCTTGATTATGCTCTAGCCAACCATGCTTGGTTCATATTAGCATACAACAGATATTTGCTGAATGAATGAAGGATTTCCCTCTTCTTTTCCAAGTAAGAACTGTCTTAGGGTTGGAGAGAATCAGGAGCTAGATGGTTATCAATTTAAAAAACCGCCTTGGTTATACACATCTATGGATGATAATGTTGTTCACTCATGTGTCCATTTTCACTGTGTCAGACACAGAGGGACACAGTAGTCTGTGGACAAGTCTACTTTTGGACAGTAGACTTGGTCATATGACCTCCTTTGGCCAATGAGCCGTGAAGAGTGTGCTGTGCAAGGTGGGGATGCCAATGGCTGTCTTTGCCACGGTCTCTATTTCCCCTGCTCCTATAGCAGGCGAAGCTGTGGATGACGGCTGCCCTGGGACCCCGGGGTCCTGGAGTGAGGGGGATGCCATGAGCAGCTGACCCCCAGAAAACCCACAGGGGATACTTGTCATGACAGAGAAATAACCCGGTGTTCTTTGTGAGCCATTTTGGGATCTGTTTGGAGGTGCTGCATTGCTTAGCTTGGCTTATCCAGATCGATGAAGTATTGGAAAAGCTCTCAGACATATTACACAAGCCCAATTTCCAAAAAATTATTTGTTAACCAGAAATATAAGGGTGCTGCGGCAGCTGCTGGCTCATTCATTTACTGTCAACCAGACTTTTTTTTTTTTTTTTTTAAAGCTTGGCCAGTCTTTTAGGTGTTAGAAAATACCCATGAAGTCAGAGCCTTTGACAATAATGACCATGAATGAGCTTAAGTAATAAAATTATTGTGTATTGCACATATCTTTCTACCTTTAGCATTTACAAAGTGAAGTCAATTTTCACTCAAACAGGTTTCTTTTCATCTGGTTTTTTCCACAATGTTTATGCCTGAGGTTTATCGCTAGCAGTAAAGAGTGTCCAAGTATGTTATGGGAATAGCCAAATTCCCAGTGCTTTAAAATGTATTCCATGGAACTCAGAGTCAGTTAAAAGCTGATTGATTATACAGCAAATGCATCAAAACTAGTATTTATGAAATATCCCATTTCTTCAGCTCTATGTCTCGTAAGCGTGAACATCACATTTGGGAGTTGCGGTGTGAATATCTCAGACGGCGATGAGAAAAAATTACTGCAGATACTCCGTGACAAAGAGAAGGTTCTTTAAGCTGCTCAATAAATTAATAAAAGATCTATGTCAACTGATGCCTCGCATGAACACATATTTTGAAAGGTATGGTTTAAGTAGTTTAGTATGGCGTATCTATCCAGGCTTTCATATTCCAGTTACCAAAACACTTATTACATAGCTGGGTGAAGGACAAATACTCTGAATGAGTGTGCAGGTCGACTTTTTCATCTGACTGGGTCAGAACCGCCAACAAAGTTTCTGTTTAATCTGCTCAAGATATGGGCAAGAAGTTCTCCCTTAAGAAGGGAGAATGTGCTATGGAATAGCCTATTCCAAAGATCCTACCGATGTTTCAATGTTCTCAGTTTGCATATGTGGTCAATGATAATTCATTTGTTAATATGTCTTCCACATATTCTTTATTGGTGTCATCTATCTCGGGTTACAAAATCAAACTCCCATTTCCTGTATGCTAACATTTTATGGACTCTACGCTAGATGTTATTCCCTGGAGGAGACCGAGTGGGTCTAACAGGTTTGATAAGCTATGCTTTCTTGTAAATAGTAACGTTTGCCTTTTTGATGATGCTACCCCTAACAACATGCTGTGCTATAGATCGTACATGGGAGTCAGTGTTACTAAGTGCTATTCAGTGAAGACCTCAGTGCATACACTGTGGATTGACTGATGCATAAAGAATGCATCAATTTGGGGTTAGCTGAAATCTAGGAATGCTGATAGAGATGTTCATGTCTCAGGAAAATATAACCATCAAATAGACAGAAAATCTGTATAGCCACACTTGCTGTCTCAAAGCATCACATTTCATTTTTATGACTTAGAGGTCAGCAAAGCTCTAGCTTAAATGTTTCTGAGGACACAAGACAGTTTAACATAGAGTTGAAAGTGGTTTTGTTGGTGAGATTACCCCCCAAATGACTTCAGACTGCTTATACCTGAATGGTGCAAAAGTGTCCCGCTCCCCGGCTTAAAATGTGCAGCCTGACTTTATTTTGTTGTTTATTTTATTGAGAATCCATGTGACTCTCAGAATCTGTCGTAGAGCAGTGGGGGCAGAAAGGTCATCAGCATCCCTCAGAAAAATAACGGGGAATAATGCAGCCCGTGGGGTGATTCCTCTTCTTTCTCCCCAAGGCACCCGCCCCAATGCAACTGACTATGGCCTTGCCTGAGCTTAAAGACAGGTCTATCTACGCTTTCCCAGTTCACCGTCCTTCTAATTCCTGAAAGAATAGCTTCTCAAGGATGTAAAAACAGCCCACTGTCCACTGGGTGTGAGCTGAAAATTCCACAGAAGGAACAGGCATAATCTACGGACAAGCCATCCTTTTACAGGGTTATCTTATGCTGCTCCCGACCTGGGCCTCATCAACCACAAGCCTCCTACGTGGAAAGAAGCCTGAGGCAGGTGGCTCACCCAGCTCCCGCAGGCTGCTGATGTTGCCCAGGGAAGGGCAGAAACGGAGACCCAGTAAGTTGGGTGGTTTGGTTTTAATGTTTTGTATTTTCTCCCTGCTTCCAAAGTTCACTGTACTTTGCTGCTGTTATTACCAAGGGTTCACTGAAAATGAAACTGGGGTGTCTCAGTGGGGCTTTGTAGCAAATAGATAAAGCAGGTTCAGGCAAGACTGGGCAGTTCACAATTTGAAGTGGATTGAGCAGCAGCCATTTGTTTGCTGGGGTGAACGGGGCATAATTTATTCAGCGGCAGTGGAGGCTGAAAGCCAGTCTGGCCTTGACCCATTTATCTTTAGAAAACTAATTAAAGTGGAGAATTTGGTTTACTGTTGTTACGGAGGTTTTACTTTTTCTTGCCCAGGCCAAGCAAAGACTGAGGTAGGGATGTGTGTGTGTGTGTGTGTGTGCGTGTGTGTGCGTGTGTGTGTGTGGGTGTGTGTGTGTGTGTGTGTGGAAGGTGGGAAATATCAGTTTCACCTAAAGACAGTGACTGAGGCTCTGGATAATAAAGCAGTTTCTTAAATACAGCCTGACATCCTTTTGAAATGCAAAACAGTGGATTTAGCTGGATGCAGAATCCTTTGAGGTGACAATGAAATGCCATGGCAATTTAAAATGAACAACAGACAGTTTCCCCGAATCCTTGCAACCAAGACATCCTAAATCACACCAAAATGGCCCCAAAGAGGCACAGAAGAGCATTTTTATGACCAGCATTTGACTCTGAAACTGGTATTAACCATCAGGTTGGAATGAGACCAGAAAGTGAGTTGCTTTGTCCATTTTGTCTCAGAATAATAAAATAAAGTGCATATCATAATATTTTGCAAGTTCTTAAATCCGTATGTAATAATGTCAATAATTCATATTTAGCACCAATAGCGAGCAGGAAAGTT
>NC_043703.1:15402298-15409390 GCF_006229205.1 Suricata suricatta
CACAACGCTATGCAGGGTCAGCACTTTATTAAAAAGTATTATCAGCATGGGATGGTAGCATGAAAACCAGATTAGTTAACTGTCTGATTATTTTGATTAATATAGAAGTCAGGTAAGATATAATATAGAAAGTCAGGTAAGCTCCAACACGCTTTGTAGTAAAAATCAGCCAGCCTTCCGTCCCTGCATGCTCTAAGAGACTTCAGTAAATTTGAGGAGGAAAAAAAAAGACTGAACACCTATACCACAAACTATTTCTTAACCCTCTAAATTCTCTGTGCTCACCAGTGGAAAAATGAGCTCCTTATGCATGAGAGCTGATGTTGGGTTGTTGTTATTATCAGCGAGGTAATTATTCGCTCAGCACAAGAAGAAAAAAGCCAATATATTCTATCAGGGAAGAGCTAGTTTTTCAGGCAGACTACACATAGTCTGAACATTGGGATAGAATTTAAATCAGCCACCAAATGAGTTAGTCTAACACAGAGCTGAAATTGAAAACCTTGCCATTGGGAAAGAATACCAAAATGGTTATTCACCATAAATACCAGGCACAGAGGAAAGTGGCTAAATCAGCGGTTCATGCACAGTGTCCAATGCGCCCTAGACAATTTGGGAAGGGGAAGAGGAGGTGGAATTTCTCAAGAGCTCTCTGGAATGACCGTACAAATACAGATGAAGATGAGTGTAAGAAAAAAGAAGACCAAAGCTTACACTATGTTGCATTGTCCTCCACACAATCCTCTGGGAAGCAAGAGGAAAACAAATTTAAAGGAAAAAGAAAGAGAGATTATTCTATACATAATAGCACAGCATAGGTACAACGTTTAACTTTGTAGGCTGGCGTTCCACGCCCCCACCAAACCCCCACAGAATGACCAGAAGAATATTTGAGGAGCCCTGTACACACAGTGCGATGTTGAATACTTACTGGAGGTTCCTTTTTCTAAACCATCGCCAACTTGATGAATTAAGCTCCATGGCTGGTGGTTTTTTCTTTTTCTTTTTTTTTTTTTTTGCTTCTAAATCTACTTTTATAAAATATGTTCCTCTAAGATACACAATTTAAAGTACAGTTTGCTCTGATGAATCAGCTGGAGTGAATGAGAGACACGCCCTGCCCCGTGTCCAGGAGCTACACAGCACATTGTGCTTGATTTTTCTGCACCGCACGCTAATTGTCTTTCATAGATGACACTCTGAAATATCTGTATTCTCGGATCTACAAAACTGACGCCTTTTGGTTGATGCATTTTTACAGTCTGTACTCCCACTGACATTCCAGTGGAGGCTTCTTTAAAAACATTCATAGTTTCATGTCAAATTATGTCAGAGAATTCATGAAATATAAATTTAAAAAACAAAGGAAGAAAACCAATCTCTTGCAAATAATCACCTGTGGCCTACCTAATTGCAAATCAGTAACAGGAGGTAGGACTGGAGAGCCACTAGGGTGGGGACTGGTAACAGGGAACACATGGGAATTGAGGCTAGTATGTCAGACGCCACCCTCCCTAGACTGATTTTTATGTCCACATAACTTGAGAGGAACAAAGGGAAATGTATCCTAGTGATGTAATAGTTTACAAGTCCCTTAAAAATCGAATAGAGGTTAAGTGATGGAACGGATGGATTTTTGAGAAAAAATTTTATTTTCAATTATTTTATATGGTAGTCGTTGGCCCAGGTTGGGGTTAGTAGCTTTATTTCTAAAATAAACCCCATGATTACCAGTTCACATAGAAAATTGCTTTATCATAACCGATATAATATTTGCCAAACGATCTCAAAGTTCATTAACATGGGTATTTGTTTTAAGTGATAGTAAGAAGTAACTGTCCGTGAGCTTTACAGTCGTTTTCACTTTGGCAAAAGCCGTGGGGTGACTGGAATAGTCTTTTGATGCTGCCTTGAAGCATTGTCTCTGCTGAAACACTTAGAGAAATTAAGGAAAGTCTTTTCCAATTATCCTCCTTTTCTTACATGCTTCTTAGAAATATTCAGAAAACATCTTTTCAAAAGAAAATTGAAACAGGAGTAGATGACATGAGACTTGTTTGTTTATAAACAGTCAGACTAGGCTGTAATCTATGGCAGACCCATCAAGAGAGCTCACCAGTGCTTGTATCTTGGAGATTTTGTCTGACTGTTGACATGGAAGTTGTCACACAAACGGTCCATCTAAGGGAACCTGTTTACCTATCCACCATTCACAAATACACTGAGCCCTCAAAGGGAAGAACGCCTTGGGGGAGCCAAGGGCTGCAAAGGAAAATTCTAATGTTGGCTTTGGGCCTCCTATGTATTTCTCAAGAATAACCTTGTATGTTTCCTTTTGATGTGGAAATGGGTCCCTTGCCCTTCGGGATTGGGATGGTAGCTCCAGGTTGGTTAATGACTGGCTGTGAATTACAAATTGCTAATTCTTAGAATTTGGGAATTTAGCTCAATAAAACATTTATAAGCCTGCCGTTCTCCTTTACAGAGCCTAAAGTCACAGCCATGAGGAACTAAGTATTATGTGCTGCCAGAGAACATTTTAGAATAAAACGGATTTATTGATTTAAATTCCTATGCACTGAATTTGGTACTTAGGCACTCTGGTCCTTGTTTTTTACTCATGATCATATGATTAATCATTATGAATTCCTTTACAGAAAAAATTGATTAAAATACATTGGGGGGGTGCATGAAATAGAAGAGCCTAAATCAGCTTGCTATTTGCCAATAATCTTAAGACCTTTATATGTGGGGCATTTTGATGATCATCAATGAAATTTCTTTATCAACAGTTCAAATTCCAATTTTCTTATCTATCAGATATGAGATATCATGTGAAAGTTGCAAGGCACTGATGCGTTATTTAGGTTGTAATACATTGCCCACGTACTTCTGTCTTGGGAAAAAATAGTTTTCTTGCTCTACTTCCCCTGGTTGAGAGTGTGTGTGTGTGTGTGTGTGTGTGTGTGTGTGTGTGTTTCTCCTGGGGAGGAGAGAAAACTGTACTTCTGTTTCAAAGGGGAAAACATTAATTAGTAGTCATAGATATCATTAAATGGATCAAATTCAATGTAACTTTAAGCGCATAATGTTCTCAAATTGTTTCTAAATTTTACTTTATTGTGGTAAGAACACTTAACGTGAGAGCTACCCTCTTAACAGATTTTTAGGCACACAACACAGGATTGTACTCTACGGGCACGATGTTTTAAGTAGATCGCTAGGACTTATTCATCTTGCCCGGTGCCCCAGTTCTTAAATGAGAGTTTTTGAAAATTCCAAAAAGCCTAAATTATTCCAATAACTAAGTTAGAGCCAACTAAAATGGAAAAAAGAAAAAAAGAAAGAGAGAAAGAAAGAATTAAAATCCATACTCACCATTTATGTTTTGGTTAAAAGGATCTTAACATACAGAAGTTTATAAAGTGAAAACTCAAAAATGGAATCTAACGACGACTATCATTTCTTTAAAACAATCGGCTAGTTGTTCAAGGGAATCTAACTGGTTGTTTAAAAGAAGAAAGGTGAGTAATTTTAAGCTCTTCCTGACACTGGGAATAGAGAACAGAAATGACCAAGATAAAGTAGAAGGTTGAAGCAATTACCTGGATGATTCCCTTTCCGAAAACTACACTGAGGAGGGGTTTTATTTGCTAACGAACAGTAATAAATTTATAACGTAAGTTAGTGGCTAATGACCCCACTTACCCCTTCACTTTGGCGCTTCGTGGGTAGGCCTTTATGCTGTAAGTACATTTGACTTTTATGGACAGAGATGCTGAGATGTATTTTCTGGGAGGCCAAACTCAACCAGTTTAACCTCACGAGTTCTACATTGTAAAAGGATAGTAACTAAAATGATAAAGTAATTTATAACAGTGACTAATAAAAGTATTTTCATAACCAGAAACTCTTGAGATCTGACTTAATATGACATAATCAGATGTGGTTCAAGTATTTTATGACCTTAAGGTTTTTATCTGTTGATTTTACATCAAGATAATTGGCAAAACAACATCAATGACACTAACAATTACAGGTATATCAATTGTTCATAGCACTATAAATCGCATTGAAAAGAATCGGGCGGGTTTCTTTGAAATTATGAGCTTTTAATTTTTTATAGCAAACTTTGCTTTTTAAAACACATTGTGTTTACTATGTTTATGGTTGTATTCTCCAAGTAACTTGCTTTGCTGGTAGATATCCTTCGGTCCCCTGACGCACATTTAAGTGGATCAAAGAGGGACTATTTCTAAGGATTCCAACTTTTTAAAGACACACAATAAAGAAAAAATGGTAGTGACATTGACTTGCGTCTCTTGGCAAGGTCTTTCAAACAGAAACACTGTACACAAGAACGCTTAGTAAAATCACACTGTTTCATAACTGAATAAATAACAGAAGCAGAGGAATAAGAAATGTGCTATTGTAATTATATCTCCGGAAGATATAGTAACTTAGTCTTCAGATTAATATTTCAGAAGAAATATGAAGTTGAAAATTTGGCCACTGCTTGAGTGGATTAATAGTGATAAGATGCCTTAAATAATCTAATTCATGACCTAAAGGGAAGATCTCATTATTTTTCAATATTCTAATTAAGACCAGGAGCAGATACAAGAATGAGATGACTTTTCCAACCAACTTTTTCAGAGTCAAATCACGTCTTCTGAAGAATAACCCTGGTCACAGGAAGTGCCCATCATGGCCGTCAACCCCAGAGAACTCACCAGCCGGTCCAAGCTCGTGCCTGCAGCAGTTGTTGGTCTCTCCTCCGGATTGTAAGGCCTGAACCTTGTATTAAAGTTTTCAGGAGCTGAGCGAGCCGATCTGAGGGCTGGAGCAGGTTTGGGTTGGCCACATCCCTGAAAGACCTGGAAGAACCATTGGAAAGGTCAAGGAAGTTATACAGTAAATTTCTTCCTAAGATCATGGTGTAGAAGCATGCAGTGTATTGGCTTTCCCATTGTTCCTGGGACTCTGGCCTCCAATCAACTCTAACCTCTAACCTTAAACAACTACAACCACTACTATAATGGAAAGAATTGACTAGACAGATATGGGGTGCCTGACTGCATGCCCCGACTCTTATTTTCAACATATATAGTCAATCCTCATTATTTACCGATTCTGTATTTGTGTAGTTGCCTACTCGCTAAATTACTGTGTAAGTCCAAAATCAATACTCGCACACTTCTGCAGACATGGGCAGAGTAGCCCTACATGCATGTACCCAGGTGAAGCCGAAGCAGGTGACACTCTGCCTTCTTGTCTCAACTCGCATGCTGAAAACAAGTGTCGTATCTGTGGCCTATTTCCCACAGTTTTGTGCTTTTACTTGGCAATTTCTCTGTTTAAAATGGCCCCCAAGCTTAGGGTCTAGTGTAGCTGTGAGGTACCGTATGGAGAAAGTATGTGTGTTAGGTAAACTTTGTTCAGGCGGGAGTTATAGTATAAATAAATATAACCTTAAATAGGATTGTGTACTGGTTGGTAGACCAAAAGGTGACTAAAAGCCTGTGGGAGCCTAGCCCTGTGTCTCCATCAGTTCACCATGTGCTAATTCAATATTTGTAGCAACTTTATGAAACATAAATGCCATAAATAGTGAACACCGACTGTATTAAAAAATAGGAATGATCATCGTTATGTCACAGGATGATTTCAGGATTAACTGAATTGTGACCGAGACATTTTCATGAACTTGCATTTGGCATTCAATAAATATCCGTTTGGGAATCCTATTATGGTGACAAATGTACTTCCTGTACAGCATAGAAGGCCAAATAACGTGAGTGACTCCCCTCTGAATAATGAAAACCTCTGTTCTTTGAAAATCCTCTCTGGAGCCACGGGGTGGAAGTAGGACAAGCCCATGTAGTGAAATCCCTATAATGACAGTTCCTTCTAATTTTGTTGTTGACAGCTGTTCATGTCACAATTAGGTTTGCTGTGGGAAATCAGACATTTCATTGTAATGATCTTAGGGACTGAGCAACCAGCTCTTTCCCACAGTGATTTCACTCACAGTGGGGTGAGGATGCTTCTTTGGCTGTTTTTAGAAGCTTCACGCTCTCGGCTGGCTATCAGGAGAGGAGCCCCTTACTAGAATTACAAAAACTATAGCAACATTTTCAGGAAGTTCTGATGAAGTTTAACTTCGCTTCCATTTTTACACAGGAGGTGATTCTACTTCTAGATACTTATTTGGGCAAACTTTCTGGGACTGTCTATGTCAGCTAACCTGCCACTGTATGTTTAGAAGATATTCCTTTCGGTTTTGTTTTTTGATTCTGCGTCGACTCTGAAATAAGCAAGTTTCATCAGGCACATGACGGGATTCTCCGGAAGTCCACAGAGAGCCCTCGAGTGCCATTCCCAGTGACAAATCCCGGCTCCAGACACAATTCATTCTGTGGTACCACTACAGCTAATTTCTCTTTTGTTGTATTCAAAAGTTCTCCCGCAGCTCAGCATTTTGCAGAGCGGAAGCACTTTGTCTTGGCATTCTTCGAGATTGCTTGTAACACGCTATTGATTATTCTTCTCTCACACAATTTCTGAAGTTGATGGTGTAAACCGGTGTGATAAAGATGGTGGGCCCTTTTCTCCCCAGTGCCTCCATCACTTCCCAGTGGCAAGGTCATTGCTGATGGAGGGTATTAACATTTCCAAAGCTCCAGGGTTTTGTTGAGCGTGCTATTTTGGATCGCTGTGAATATGACAGCTGACTTTTAGGAAGTGTAAAGCCTGGGGCAAAACAATGCTAATGGCCTTGCTGGGGTTTCTTGAAGCAGGGGCGCTTCAAGAGTTAACAGACCTTCTTAATTTGCCCTTTGGGAAAAATCTGGCTCACTGGTTTAAATTAAATCAAAGGAACAAGAAATGCCCTGAAAGAAAATTAGGGCCCCGGGGGAGCTATTTCTTCGAAGCAGAGAACCTTACCACTTGTTTGATTTTTATTTTTGAGAGTGTTAATTATAATAACAGGACAGGAGTAAGTCAACATAGCCCAATAGCTTTTTGTTATTTATATCTTTAAGATGGCTTCAGTGAAGAAATGGCTGAGAATATGTCCCAAATAGGGGG
>NC_043703.1:15409490-15411140 GCF_006229205.1 Suricata suricatta
TATATGTATATATTTATACCACAACTTCTTGTTCCATTATATATTCCACTATATATATCCATTATATATTCTATATATTATATATAGAATGAAATATTACTCAGTCATTAAAAAAAGAATGAGATCTTGCATTTGCCACAACACGGATGGCCCTAGAGGGATTATGCTGAGTGAAACCAGTCAGACAGAGAGAGACAAATACAACCATATGATTTCACTTAGATGTGCAACCTAAAAAACCAAAGAAAACAAAACAGAGGCTAATAGAAAGAAGAAACACAGCTGCTAGAAGGGAGGCAGGTATAATAGGTGAAGAGGATTAAGGTGTACAGACTACCAGTTATAAAATAAATAAGTCACAGGGATGTAAAGTACAGCGTAGGGAATATAGTCGGTAATATTGTCATAACTTTCTGTGGTGACAGATGGTAACTAGAATGTTGAGGTGATTATTTTGTAATGTATAAAAATATTGATTCACTATGTCATACACCTGAAAGGAATATAATATTGTATGCAAATATAATTCAACTTTAAAAAATTGTTTTAGGGGCACCTGGGTGGCTCAGTCGGTTAAGCCTCCGACTTCGGCTCAGGTCAGATCTCACGTTTGTGGGTTCAAGCCCCGCATCGGGCTCTGTGCTGACAGCTAGCTTAGAGCCTGGAGCCTGCTTCCATTCTGTGTCTCCTCTCTCTGCCTCTCCCCTTCTCATGATCTGTCTCTCTCTGTATCAAAAATAAATAAAACATGAAAAAAATTTCTAAAAAATTGTTTTATCTAAAAAAAAAGAAAACCAAGTGGTGGAGATGGCATGGATCTACAAACACCTCTAAGTAAATGCAGCCAGTCAATCTAAGTGTTACTTAGAATTAAGTTACGAAGGATCACTTCTCTGGGTTGGTTAGAACCCCCTTCACAGTGTACCCCAGGGTGTCCTGTGAGAATCCCCGTGCCCTCGGGGGAGCCAGAGGGCCAAATAATGTGGCAAACACTGCAAATGACCTCTTCCCTTTTGATGAGTCAGGACACGCATTCACATGACAAAGTCCTACTATCTTACCTAAGCACCCAACTTAACTTTGATGCAAGGAGTTTACTGCATGTGAAACAACTGTTAACAGCCCTTGGAAGTAATATTTTGTGGAAAACATTTAAGAAACATCAGCCCA
This sequence comes from Suricata suricatta, assembly GCF_006229205.1. Classification (NCBI taxonomy): domain Eukaryota; kingdom Metazoa; phylum Chordata; class Mammalia; order Carnivora; family Herpestidae; genus Suricata; species Suricata suricatta. Next base: position 15,410,661 of record NC_043703.1, read on the forward strand.
GACATTTTTTCCCCTCAAGTCCACTTACTCACAAAACAAAACTTCTAGAAAGAAACAGATTGTAACATTCATTCATTCATTGTCAAGCTAATTCATTGTCAAGCACTGACTTTTCCAAACACTGGCTTCTATTTTCCTGTCTTATGTAGTGTGTTTTATAATCACGGCCTATCTGTATGGTGAATAATAGTATTATTCCCATCTGACAGAGGAGGAAACTAAAGTTCCAGGAGGACCCTGAATGTGGGTGGGGCACTGGGCTGTCCTCACCCACCAGCCGCCTACATGCTTGCCCTTGGGGAGTGCAACAAGGCTTTAAATATCCCCTTAGGCTAATGATCCAACTCTACACCTCCAACCCTGACTGCTCCTCAGAATCGAATTCTTCTGTAACCTAACCTCATTTAACCTCTCACTTTTCTGACTCACCTTATTCCTCATCTCTTTCTTCCCTTATTCAAAATATAATCTACTGGGGTA
>NC_043703.1:15411240-15412890 GCF_006229205.1 Suricata suricatta
TATATGTATATATTTATACCACAACTTCTTGTTCCATTATATATTCCACTATATATATCCATTATATATTCTATATATTATATATGTAATGAAATATTACTCAGTCATTAAAAAAAGAATGAAATCTTGCATTTGCCACAACATGGATGGCCCTAGAGGGATTATGCTGAGTGAAACCAGTCAGACAGAGAGAGACAAATACAACCATATGATTTCACTTAGATGTGCAACCTAAAAAACCAAAGAAGACAAAACAGAGGCTAATAGAAAGAAGAAACACAGCTGCTAGAAGGGAGGCAGGTATAATAGGTGAAGAGGATTAAGGTGTACAGACTACCAGTTATAAAATAAGTAAGTCACAGGGATGTAAAGTACAGCGTAGGGAATATAGTCGGTAATATTGTCATAACTTTCTGTGGTGACAGATGGTAAGTAGAATGTTGAGGTGATTATTTTGTAATGTATAAAAATATTGATTCACTATGTCATACACCTGAAAGGAATATAATATTGTATGCAAATATAATTCAACTTTAAAAAATTGTTTTAGGGGCGCCTAGGTGGCTCAGTCGGTTAAGCCTCTGACTTCGGCTCAGGTCAGATCTCACATTTGTGGGTTCGAGCCCCGTGTCGGGCTCTGTGCTGACAGCTAGCTTAGAGCCTGGAGCCTGCTTCCATTCTGTGTCTTCTCTCTCTGCCTCTCCCCTTCTCATGCTCTGTCTCTCTCTGTATCAAAAATAAATAAAACATGAAAAAAAATTTTTTTTAATTGTTTTATCTAAAAAAAAAGAAAACCAAGTGGTGGAGATGGCATGGATCCACAAACACCTCTAAGTAAATGCAGCCAGTCAATCTAAGTGTTACTTAGAATTAAGTTACGAAGGATCACTTCTCTGGGTTGGTTAGAACCCCCTTCACAGTGTACCCCAGGGTGTCCTGTGAGAATCCCCGTACCCTCGGGGGAGCCAGAGGGCCAAATAATGTGGCAAATGCTGCAAATGACCTCTTCCCTTTTGATGAGTCAGGACACGCATTCACATGACAAAGTCCTACTATCTTACCTAAGCACCCAACTTAACTTTGATGCAAGGAGTTTACTGCATGTGAAACAACTGTTAACAGCCCTTGGAAGTAATATTTTGTGGAAAACATTTAAGAAACATCAGCCCAGACATTTTTTCCCCTCAAGTCCACTTACTCACAAAACAAAACTTCTAGAAAGAAACAGATTGTAACATTCATTCATTCATTGTCAAGCTAATTCATTGTCAAGCACTGACTTTTCCAAACACTGGCTTCTATTTTCCTGTCTTATGTAGTGTGTTTTATAATCACGGCCTATCTGTATGGTGAGTAATAGTATTATTCCCATCTGACAGAGGAGGAAACTAAAGTTCCAGGAGGACCCTGAATGTGGGTGGGGCACTGGGCTGTCCTCACCCACCAGCCGCCTACATGCTTGCCCTTGGGGAGTGCAACAAGGCTTTAAATATCCCCTTAGGCTAATGATCCAACTCTACACCTCCAACCCTGACTGCTCCTCAGAATCGAATTCTCCTGTAACCTAACCTCATTTAACCTCTCACTTTTCTGACTCACCTTATTCCTCATCTCTTTCTTCCCTTATTCAAAATATAATCTACTGGGGTA
>NC_043703.1:15412990-15416030 GCF_006229205.1 Suricata suricatta
CTTAAAGTAAAACAACATGCTATGCGCTTTTTCAGAAGCACCCATGGCTTTATACCTAGATCTCTTTGTCTTCTGCAGGTTGATTATACATTCACAAAAGTCATTACTGGTGACCTGATGGCGGCTGCCTGTCAGTCCAGTCTCAGCTCCTATGTTATAAAAAAAATTCTATCTTCTCAGTTTCTGCTCAGTGGGTTCTTATTGTGGTGGGATATTGCTATTCCCACATATCATTTTGAAATTTGCAAACAGGACTCTAATCTTTTATACTAATATGGGTGGCAGTTAATGCTACCTAGATCTATTTGGACTTGATATTTTGAGAGTAACTAATATTTTATTTACTTAAGAGATTCTAATTTATACTACGGTGTTAATGAGTGAACTGTTTGCTAGATCACCACTTGGGGAATTCAAATCTATCCCATTTATTCCCAAGGAAACAGAAGCTATCATATCTGCATTGGCTCTACATATGTTTTGTTCAAGTATGGCCACTGTTTTCATGAGAGACAGCTGTGGCGTAAGAGAAAGGTCATGAACGAGAGTCTAGACTTTCTCCTTAAACCTGTATGACCTTGGGGAAACATATTCTCCCCCATCTCATGGCTGATGGAATGATAGAATGATATGATGCTTTGAAAAGACACTAAAAACATGAGGTATAGAAATGTATTCTTTTAACTGGAGTAATTTGTAACTAAATAGAATAATGAATAACAAATCAAATCTATGGATTATACAGAGTAATGCACGGGTAATTTTTAATGAAGAATTGCTGAATCCCAGAATCTGTAAGAGTTCCTAGCACATAGTATGTGATTTTTTTTTGTTAGTTTACTTATTTTGACAGAGAGAGAGAGAGAGAGAGAGAGAGAGAGAGCGAGCTTGAGCATGGGAGGGGCAGAGAGAGAGGGAGAGAGAGAATTCTAAGTAGGCCTCACACTGTTCTCAGCAAAGAGCCCAATGTGGGGCTCAAATCCATGAACGGTGAGATCATGACCTGAGCTGAAACCAAAAGTCATATGCTTAACTGACTGAGCTACCCAGGAGCCTCACAGTACATGCTTTTCTTAAAAAAAAATTGGGAATGAAAGTTTATGGATAAATGAAATTTTTAGTTATAATTTTGCCCCTTTGCAAATATTTATGGAAAGTGATTAGCAGATAGATTTCTGTAAGGCAAGATTGGAAAGGAAAATAGAACTTAACATTTACTGAATATCCATGATGGGCAAGACATTGTGCTATGAATTTTATATACTTTATCCCCAAAATCATTATCTCTCCAAAATCAGTTTAACATTTCTTCCTTTGGACTTGAGGAAAAACAATGAATCAGGGATCTGTGTAAAAAGCTCATTTGATATTTCCCTTATTCCGTTTACCGTGCCAACTTAAAGCAAAACCAAAGTTAAACTTTGTTTAAACTGATAAATAAAACCAAAAATAAAAATCCTGTTTCTGGATCGCTTGATAACAGCTACCCACTGTGCTTGGAAAGCCAATTAGGATGCTGAGGACCCTGTGCATAAATTAATCAGGCTTGGCTCTCTGATTGCTGGTGGGCGAGCGAAAAGACACAGTTCCTGGAGAAAACTGGGCTCATGTCTCAAGCAATGGCTGCGGCTTGTAGCAAAGCGGAAGACAAGTCAGGCTGTTTGCAAAGCATCCCTTCCTGATTTCCCCACCCTGTGAAAACGGTGAGCAGCGCCACCTGCCCGTTGGTGCAGTTGAAGGGTCTCCCTGTCCCTGACTGTCTAGGGTCAGCACAGAGTTGGGGTCCTTTTTCAAAGAAGTGTAATACGGAGATAGAAATGCCTGTGCCGGAGAGGTCCACATATCATTAGTAAATAGATGTGAATAAGTTAAAATGTTTTTTAAACCCTATTTTATTAAGAGTCGTAGCAAGAAAAGAGTCATCACCACGATACAGGATTAAACTGACACCCTAGAGCCTCTTTTTGCAATTTTTTGTTTCTGGTTCCTAAAAGCATTCTACTATCCCATGAAGAGTTTTCCTGAGTGTAAACTGAAAACCTTTTAATAATGACTTTGTTCTTGAGATATATAAAATTACTATACTCATTACAGAAACATTTTAAATATCAAGGCTTTTTCTTTTTCTTTTGTTTATTAGTGTGCCAGTTTTCTTCATGGACTGATTTTTTAAGAAAACAGGTTTTCATCCTAAAGTCTCAGAATGATCTGCTCTTTTCTTGCCTTCTTTCCTCCTCCCTCTTGTTCTCTTTCCCTTCCCCTCTCTCTTCCTCTCTTTTTCTTTGCTCCCTGACGCATGCTTTTTTCCTCCTAAAGACTGATTACAATGATCTCTTGGCCAAGTTGTCTGGCAAACTCCACATGGGTCCCTGGATAGGCTCAGGGCTCCGTGAAGAGAATTTTGGGTTATATTGAGTCAAGTCATCAGTTTCAGCTTTGGCTGCCTTTCACTGGCTTCAATTTTCAAAGACCAGCTACCATGTCAGTTTTAAGGGTTTAAAACTTTCCTCCTGATGCTTACGCAGGGTGGCTCCAGAATATGTCAGATGTTTTGCATACATCGTAAAATTGTTTCTTCAATAAAAGCAAATTCGTTCCATTTGCTTGAGAAGATGATTTTTTTTCCCCTTGAAGGGTTTGCCTTCCTTAAACAGCAGAACACCTTCATATTTTCTCCCAGCTGGTGAGGAGGGAGGAATTACAAGGAACTGAACAAAGAGTATTTGAATGTAGAGACAAAGAGATCTTAACCTTCTTGGCCTGACTAAATGATTATTTTATATGCCCTTTGTTTATGAGTTTTATCATTTTGCTGAAGTTACACAGACGTGTAGATTTCATCCACCTGCCTCTGTATCAACCATTCAACCTACTGCTCAAACAATATTCGTTGAGTGTCACTATGGCCAGACATAGGTGCCACCTGGACATGTCCTTGCTCTCATGGAGGTGCTGACAAGGAACTAGACAATTACATCACTATAAACGTGATGGGGGCACCCATGAGGGGCAGACTGGAGGGTCAGAGAGGGATTTCTAG
>NC_043703.1:15416130-15420474 GCF_006229205.1 Suricata suricatta
AGTCAGCTAGGTTTCCGTCTAAGACGAGGTGTGGCAGAGGGCACCCTCGCTGGGGAGGGCGATGTTGTGGGAGGACATGAGTATGGTTTGGGACAACATTGTTGAGTGTGGCAGGTGGAGGCATGCGGCAGATGGCCGGATAAGCAAGCATGAGCAGGAGAGTGGTCTGGGCTGGGAGAGATTCGGGATGAAAGCTACTCCCGTCCCTGTAGCAAAGTCAGAACACTGTGGCCGAGGACGCTCCACTTTTCTGCACAAGAGCTTTTTCTCACCCACCCGCTGCACCCCCAGTTTTAAAGACATTTGGTCTAGCGAACAGGTTATGTGTATTAATAAAGAAATGCTTGATTTTCACTTTGTAAGGCATCTAAGCCAGTTGGCTGGTGATTTATGATCTATTCTGGAATAATGAGATGAAATGAAAGAGACGCAAAACAGGTTCGAAGAAAAAGGCTTATAGGAAGCCGTAAAATTCAAAAATGTCTGGCAGGACGAACTACTGTAAACACACAGAAGTAACTCCTTCCTACATTTAAAAGCAGCGTGGCTGGGGCACTGCCTGAGTCCAGCAGGATGGTCCTAGCACTACAGCTGGGGATGCCGGCGTGTGGGGAAGGCTGCGCTGAGCCTACCGAATTCTCCAACACGGGCCCCTGGGGAGCATGGTTCTAAGGGAGGAGCTCTCTTCTTTAAAGCAGGAGGATGTTGGAAGAAGACTTTCTTTCAGTTCTGTTTTTAAGAACGTGCTGAATGTTAAAAATCTGAATTTGAGTTTCAATCACCTATTCTTGAGGAGGCTTCATTAAAGGTAATCTTCTCATCTTTTGCCCTGAAGTTAAAGTGAAGGAAAAAATCTTAAGATAAATCTCCAAAGGTTAGAGATAATCAGGAGTTTCCCTTTATCATCAAAAGGAGGGAATTTTTTTTTTTTTCAAAATCTCTTTTACATGGAGGAAAAGTTAAAACTACTTTGCTTGGGATGCATTTCTTTGAATGCATTGTAGGCATTTTTCTCAAACCTTCATGTTACTTTATAAGAATAGGTGTCTTTCCCCGCCCCTTCCTTTCTTTTCTCTGTATGCAGCATCTGAAAAATCCAGCTCTGTTATCCAGTGATGCTACAAACAGGAATAGAACAGATTCTGGTTTTCTGTATAGAAATGGAGAAATCAAAGAATAAAAGACGTTTCAAGGAGGTCACTGTTTCTTGGTGAAATATTATAAGTAAGAGCTGACGGGAAGAATATAAACTTTGAAACTTTGAAAAACCAGAGAAACTGTTCTGAATATTCTGAATCGAGACCTCATTGAGCACTCCCTCTTTTCTTTTAAAAAGAAAACTGAACAGGGTGCCTGGATGACTCAGTTGGTTAAGCATCTGACTTTGGCTCAGGTCATGATCTCCTGGTTTGTGGGTTCGAGCCCCGTGTCGGGCTCTGTGCTGACAGTGCAGAGCCTGGTGCCTGGTTCAGATTCCATGTCTTTCTCTCTCTCTGCCCTTCCCCTGCCTGTGCTCTGTCTCTCTCTCTGTCTCTCTCTCAAAAATAAACATTAAAAAAAAAACCTGAAGGAGAGATAGAAATAGAACTTTATAATTAGTATATCCATTTGCTTTTTCTCTTGGAAATCAGGCAGAAGGAACTGAGCCACTTGTCAATGCAGCAGGCCAATTATTCCCTTCATGTAAGAATAATGTGATATTAGGCAAAGGCCAGTGGCGCTCCTCTGAAGCCTTTTGCTGTGTCGGCACTGGTGCCCCCACCACGTGGGGGTAGGGTCCGCTGCTGACAGCCTCCCTCCACTCCACTGTCCCCCTGAGCCCTCTTCTTCCTGAAGGCTTTGTTCATCAGACATTTCTTCAGTGCTATGCCATGTGATGGGACATGCAGAAATATGTGTCCCCTTCAAGGTGATTCACTGTCATTGACAATAACTTGGAGTGCTAGTGACTGTCCGTGCAGGTGGGTATATCATACCCTGCTCTTCGAATCTGAGATGCTAAAGAGAAGCTCACAGATCTTCATGGAGGAGGCCGAGCCACAGAGCCAGTCAATGCCTTCTAGGATTTACACATCACAGATGTTTCCAACAACAGCAATGAAAACAGTGAACTTGTATGAGTGGTTTCAATTTGATATATTCCATGCTAATCTCCTTACATGGATGATGTCATTTTACTTTCAAAAGTCTATGAGTAGGTACTACTAGCATCCTCATTTTTAAATTAAAAAGAATTTTTTTTAACGTTTATTTAGTTTTAGAGAGAGAGAGACAGAGGGCGAGCAGGGGAGGGGCAGAGAGAGAGGGAGACACAGAATCTGAAGTAGGCTCCAGGCTCTGAGCTGTCAGCACAGAGCCCAGTGCGGGACTCCAACTCACCAACTGTGAGATCATGACCTGAGCTGAAGTCAGACACTTAACCGACTGAGCTACCCAAGTACCCCTTAACCTTTATGCTATTTGAAAAAATACTAGACTGACTTCAAATCCATTTTAAGGTTTTTTCCTGTTCTTTATTGTGGGAGTCTCTCTGGCATTATACTTTCATGTTCCAAATTCAGCTCAGCAAAACACACTGTGTTTTCCATGTGTAAATGATGCGATAGGATGGCTGTCTAAAGAATGTAAGAACAATGTAGCTCCTGTCCTCAAATAATTTTTAATCTTGGGAAGGAGAAGATAAGTGCACAAATAGCCACAACATGAGGAAGAGTATGCTTACTGCATTAAGAAGGCACACAGAGTCTAGGAGCTCAAAGTAAAGATAAACATCACTGGAATAAAAACACACTTATTTGAGCTAAATTCTAAACAGTGTCCTCATATCTGAAAAAAACATAGTTTCAACATGTGATATCATCTGTGTCTACATGTTTTGAAAGACAAAAGATCCCAAGAAAGATATCTGGGTGCTCGAAAATGAAACGTAACGTAGTGAAGAGTTAGAGAGATAAAGTTCACAACACTGTCGACTGTGCAGAACCGTTAAAGCACATTTGAAAGAACCCTTCATTTCACAGATGAGGAAACTAAGACCCACCTCCTAGAGGCACATATTATTACATTCGCTTTGCTATCCTCTTAGGGTTTTTTTTTTTTCTCTTTTTCTTTTAAAATCTTCATTTGTGCTGGAGATTCAGAAAGAATCGTCCGGAGAAAATTAAGTACCTGAAGGCCACCCTGCTCTTCCGTAATGGGTTCTACCCTCGTCTGTAATAAGTATTAATTGAATGGATGGTTTCAATTGGAATTTAATGTCTCCCTTCTTAAATTAGATTATATCTGACAAACCAATCTTTTCCTGGATTAGGTTTGAAATTATTCCTAATGCAGTTAAATTATATCGAATGAGATCAGTTTCATCTTCTCTGATAGGATTAGAAGGAGACTATCAACACATCTGAACTTCACAGGCAGGATCTCAGCAAGTTTTGTTCTCCCTTCCCTTGGGGAATTTCCACAAACCTGCAACATTCTTTGATTTGGGTAGGTAACAGAAGAGGGAGAATAATGAGGGCACTTTCCTGTGTGTGATGAAGATTGTTAAGTCGGTGAATGTGATAAGCCTGTTTGGTGGGGGCTTGAAGAACTAACAGTGTGTGTTTCTCATTGGAAGGTTCCCTGTGGTATGTGTTGGGCAATAGCCCTCTTGTCAAGGCTGTTTCCCCCAGGGCTGAAGTATGACTGGACCTGCGGGAAGACACGGAGGAAACGGTGGCATACTAGGAAACTGTTTTTTTTTTTGGATCACACCCATTTGCAGTAGTAATCCCAGCTCTGCCCCTTGTTAGTTTCATGACCTCAGACAGGCTACTTAATTTCTGGAAATGTAACAGAAAATCAGGAAATGGATGTTCTACAAGATTGAAGCAAGGGTTTGAAATAAATACATAAAGCATCTAGAAAGAGACTGACATGCAGGCAGAGGATCTGTTTAGTCCTCTACCACATCCTCAGGCGTGGTACATGAAAGGGTATTTGCTGAATGAATATAATAGGTGCTCAACTAATGGTGGCAAAGATGGTTATCATTGTTACCAGGTGATTATTCGTCCAGAGAGAACCAACCAAATTTTAACGTGATTTTGTCTCCTGTCTTTAAAATTGTGTATATACAGGGGTCCCTGGGTGGCTCAGTCAGTTAAGCCATCTGCCGCATGCCTCCACCTGCCACACTCAACAATGTTGTCCCAAACCATACTCATGTCCTCCCACAACATCGCCCTCCCCAGCGAGGGTGCCCTCTGCCACACCTCGTCTTAGACGGAAACCTAGCTGACTCCTCAACTTCCCCTTCTCCCTCGCCAGCACAGCTGGTCTATGATGTACCCCACTGATCAGTCA
>NC_043703.1:15420574-15421662 GCF_006229205.1 Suricata suricatta
AATAGCAGTGTTGTGTTCGGCTGGCTCTTCTGGGCTCGTGAGAGCGCTTGTTAAATTTTCAGGAATTCCGCAAGCCAGTCATTGAACAGCGATTATTAAAAGCTAAATTGTATAAACTTAAGGAAATTTATATACATTATATTGAAAACAAAGGTAATATATTCTCAAAACTCATTACTTCCTAATTGCTTACTATTATTTATGCCTTTGAGGTTATTTATGCCAATTGTATTAGTAAGGGGGAAACGCTGTTGTGTAGTGAGCTACTCCGTGTTTGGTGACGTCATGTTGGGAGCACGAAATCATCCTGGTGGGAACATTTACACAACAGAAATTGGCAAACACCACATGGATCATAACTGCATGTACACGCTAACGGCATGGCTACTGCACCGAGAGCTGGGTGTGCAAGCATTTGCCAGTATGCCACCGAATCTTGCCCAGGAAGTCAAGAAAGAGTTGGAATGTGCCAGAAATAGTGGCAGATGGTGCATATTTGGTGCTCAGGGTGGAGAGGACAGGATGCTCCGAGATGAGAAAACAGCTTGTGCAAAAGCATGGAGGTGAGAGGATGGTTCTTCTGAACCGCAGAGCCAAGGGGCACCTATGGGTCCTCTTACCTCCTACGTGAAAACATCTAGCAGGACTCAGGCTCTGTTGGTCTTACTCACTAGCACCTCCACAGCATCTAGTATGGTGCTCGGAAGACAATCAACGTTCAACAAACATTTGCTTTAATAATCCCAGGTGGAGAGAGTGGTGAGTGGTGGGCTAGGGAGTCAGGCTAAAGACAACATTGTGGCGGGCTGCATCTGGGCTCTAGTCTAATGGCACCTGAGAACCATGGAAACTGATAAGCAGGAGAGTGATGTGAACATATTTGCATTTGGTAGCAACCCATCCGATGACTGTGGAGAATGGACTGGAGCAGGGCAAAACCAAAGGCTGGGAATAAATAAATTAGGGGCCTGTAATCCACGTGGGAGACCATAAAATTAGCGGAGCCGCTGTGGATGGATTCAAAAGAGATTCTGAGTGACTGATCAGTGGGGTACATCATAGACCAGCTGTGCTGGCGAGGGAGAAGG
>NC_043703.1:15421762-15554709 GCF_006229205.1 Suricata suricatta
GATGGGAGCATGAGCATGCGTGGTGAGAACAGATCTTCTCATTGGTCGGTAAATCCCACTAATTCAGGATCCGTGACGGGGCACAAAAGATGCGCTGTTCCCTCCCACAGATAGGAGGAGAACCTTTAGAGAGGGGACTTTCCTTTTCTGAACCTGCGGTGCATTTGTCTTCTGCCTTCAGATAGCAAAAGGGAGGCAAAAGACTTCCATACTTTGAACTACCACAACCCTAGGAAAGGCTGGAAGCAGTAAGTGATGGGCTAGACAAGAGGACTCTTTCACGAGATTTCAGCATGGCAGGAAGCGCGAGGTAGTTACGAAGGGAAGCGGACAGAAAGACAGACAACTTGAGTCCTTCTGGCTTTGCCACCCTGTTTCCTCAGCCTGTCATGAAGGTATGACTGAAACCTTGGAACTTTCTTGTAATACTTCATCTATTCAGCACTGATTTGCTGAACTCGGCCATCGTGTGAGACTGGCTTTGGAGGCACCCTCACCCTTGTGAGGAATAGCCTGGATCCTTGTAACCAGGGATCTAGCAAAGTGGGACCTGCCGCCAGACGCCCCTCTCTGCAGTCCTCATGCACCAAGAGGGGTTTGTAAGTTACTTAATCTTTCTAGGCCTTGGTTCCTTTATCTGGAAAACAAGGGGGGAGTTCAATCTCCTCATAAGCATTGCTATAAATATTGCATAACATGACCCATATAAAGCCCAGTACAGTCCCTTGGAGTAAGCATTCAACGCATATGATCTGGCCATTATAAATACTGTTGCTTTTCGGAAAGAGGCTCTGGAATGTCTTCTGTCAGCCCCTGGTGTAATAAGGTAAATGATTTTCCAAGGAGAAGTTGCCAATCACATCCTGGAGTAAAAAGTCATTTTAATTTGTAAGCTTTACAACTCTCAGGATGCCTGTCCCCCCCCCGCCCCCCGCCCCCAACTCCGGCCCCTACCCTCAATTAGGAAAGAGCTTCTGGCCTCACTCAAAGCCTTATCAGAAGTCACAGAAGTCTTATAATGCAAAAACGGTGGTGGAAGGGTGGAAATCTAGAACTTCAATTCCTTGACACTGCTTATCAAGGGTGACTGAGGGTCTTTTGAAATAGTAAAAATACACCCCTCTAGTTCTTAGCTAGAATGTAGATTTTAGACTTTAGTTTGTTCATGACTTCATCGATGTGGTCTATATGGAAAGTGAAACTACCTATTTCCAGATTCCATTCTCTTGATGCAATAAAGCCTCTTTAGGAACATAGCCAGCCCTTCAGAGAATCCTATTGGTGTTTCCTGCTAAATGTGTCCAAATTCCAACCACCTGTTACCTCTCCCCTGCATGTGAAGTTGGCTTTGGTCCTTCCTCAAACCCTCTTCCAGAGCGTAGCCTGCTTCCCATCCTTCTCTCTTGCAGGGCCCCTCCTTTCTCCCCTTCCTTAATCCACTTCCCTTTTCCCTGTGTCAAGACTAAGAGATACACCTTTTCTGTGTCTGGCCCATTTGACATTTTTTGTGCTGTTATTTTATGACCCACTAAACTGTATCTCCTCATGTGAGTGTACTCTTACATGCCCTATATTATTTCTACTCTTGATTTTGACATTTCTTACCGAGAAATGTGTCTTTTTAAAAGCACCTTCCTTATTAGCAGCCCTATCATTCTAATGCAGTTGGACAGATTCCACAAAAACGTCTCATACACCTTCTAGTGATAAAGAGAGTCCATCTGACCTCTTGGAGAAGTTTTAATGGAATAACTTGAACACGGATGCACACGCTCCAATGCACACCCTTCTAAGAAGTGTGACGGTCTCAAACTGCAGACACGTCTGTCGTGTGCCGTGCACGCCCAGGCTGTTTTGAATATCAGCAACCTTGGCCTCTGGTTACTGAAGCGAACTGAGATAGCGGCCTCTCAAACAATGCGAATCCCCATCTAGGCAACAGATTTGAGAGGAATAAATGATTGCTATTTTTATTCCCAGGAAAGAAAGAAAATAGCTTTTTGAGGAGCCCCCACACGGGCTATTTCCACAACAGGTGGTGGTAATTTGGAGCATCCTCCTTCACACAGGCTCCCCCAAAGCTCATTACAACCCAGATCGAGGATTGTAAAACTTCTGGCTTGTTCCTCTCCCAAGGACAGAGAGAGAGATGCAGGCCAGATGCTCTCTTACCCTGATTTCTACCAGTTCACCCTGAGAAGCCATATCTGTCTCAAATCAGACTCAACCAAGGGGACCTAGTCTGATTCCATGGCTGTCTTTCGGCCCTACAGTTTCTCCCCATCACCCATCCCTTCCTCCCTGATTCTGTTTGAAGTCTCTTTCTCAAATGATTTTAAAAATCAAAGAAAGCTAAGCATGCATCTCTTTGCCTGACATATTTTTCTGTGAATGACTTTCAATTAAAACGCAAGTACTCTGTCACCAACCAGGTTTAAAGGACTGGTAAAGATTTAGTTAGTGTTTCATGACAGGAGGACCAGCAAAGAGAACATAAGGGCTTTGCGCAGTCATCATTGTAGGCGAAAAGGGGCAGGGAAGGAACAGCCTGGAGACCCTTTGCAAACTTCTTAATTTTGCTTAATGCAGGTCCTGTTTGTCTTCAACCGCCTGACTGGAGACACAGAAAAATTGGGCACCTGGCATTTGTGCTCTGCAGCTGCAGACTCAGAAGCTCTGTCTCGTCTGATTTATGAAAATGTGCTTTTCTTCTCTTTACGTGAGCTTGACTTCGTACAAGGGAGCACTTTCCCCTAAAGATTCATTAATGAAGGCTACACCGCAGTCTTAAAACAGGAAGTCGGATGAAATGTTTAATTATTTACAATGGAGCAAATAGAACGTTTGCCGGGTTTGCACAGCTGAAGATACAATTAGAAGTTCCTAGAGAGAGAACAGGCTGAGGGTGTGCAGACATCTCAAACACATTAAAAAGAAAATTCCTCCCAAATTGCTCACAAATGTGAGGGATTAGTCAATCTACCTGGGGCTCTCTGAAACTTCATGATGGAGTAGCTGAGAATAAAACATGGCTTCCCCTCTCAGTGCCATTTTGGTAGACATTTTGAATGAAAGAGCAAATTTGTAGCTCAACAGGACAAGCGCTCTGATGATGTATTAGAATTTGTAATCCCAGCCGACATAGCTAGTTTCTTCAATTTTTGGATTCTTGCACTTTCCTTATTAGCAGAAACATGACTAATGCACATACCTTTGCAGACACCTGCATGCTGTTTTCTTGCATGTTCATAATGGCTTCAGAGATCTTGACATCTATTGGGTCCATGACAGACTCAATGTTGAATGGTCCTTCCAGTCGCTCTGCCACCAACAGCATTGCATCTGTTAAAACATAGGAACATGATTTCTAGGGGGAACAAGGAGCTCCAGGTCATTAGCCTGTATTTAAACATTTCTGAAATAACTGGTTGAAAAATAATCATTCATTCAAAATTTATTTTTAAAGTTTATTTATTATTTTTAGAGAGAGAGAGTGCACAAGGGAGTGGGGAAGGAGCAGAGAGAGAGAGAGAGAGAGAGAGAGAGTGAGAGAGAGAGAACCTCAAGCAGGTTCCACGATATCAGCACAGAGCCCCAAGTGAGGATCAAACTCACAAACTGTGAGATCATGATTTGAGCTAAAGTCAAGAGCCAGGAGCTTAACCAACTAAGCCACCCAGATGCCCCCCATTCATTCAAATTTTTTATTTGTTTTTATGTAGTCTAAAATGGGATGGATGACTAAATATCAAAGCAGTATTTTATTTTATTGCATTTTAAAATTAAAAATTATTTTACATATGTAAAATCAGGCCTAAAAATAATTAAATTAGTTCATATTAAAAGAGTTGAAGGTATCTCAGTCTCCCACATGAAGTTAAACCAAAGAACAAAAATAGAAACAAAGCAAAATTAGATCAGGGATCAACTAAATTTCAGAAAATGGAGTCTAGACTCTTTTCTCCTGGAGAATAGGGAAAATTGAGAATATGGAAGAAGTGCTAATGTGTGGATTTGGGTGCACAAAGGTCAAGACCCTACTCCAACCTGTCTATGATGGGTGAGGCATTTCTAGGTTCCCCAAGAACAGACGTGTCCCTAATTTGTGCTATCACACCACTTAGGATGCCCTTCTGTGTCAACACTTAGACATCCTTTGGGGATAGAGACACGCCTCTTACTTGGTTTTCTGTATTCAAAGCTTATTATGGTGCCTATCACATTGTAAGTGCCCAAAAATGTCTGTGAACCAAAAGTGAGCTGAATTGAACTGAAGTATTGTTTGGGAAGCTTTCGTTTCTGGAGAAGATGGTGATAGTGACATGCTGACAGGAGCTAAGCCTTCGGAGCCAGTGGCCCTGAGTTCTTGTCCTTAATCTGTCGCTAACTAGGTGAATGGCTATGGAACAAAAAAACCCCTGAGCTTACCTGGCCTCAGGCTGCTGAGGTATATAAAAGGGACTGTGATGAAGAATCTCTCGAGGTCTATGTGAAGGGCACATGTTCACTCCTTTGGACCTAGGAAAACTGGCTCACTTTTGTCTTTAGCGCTCAGGACACAGTTTGGTAACCTGCCTCCACCAGGACCATCAAATATAATATTATGTAATGATGATAACGTGGCCATTGAAACTTAAAATGTGTCTAGTGTGACCTGAGAATTACATTGATAATAAATTAGTTTTTAATTAATTTAAATATAATTTTAATATTTTAAAAATGTTTATCTTTGAGAAAGAGAGAGAAACAGAGCACGAGCAGGAAAGAGGCAGAAAGAGACAGAGACACAGAATCTGAAGCAGACTCCAGGCTCTGGGCTCCAAGCCGTCAGCACAGAGCCTGACACGGGGCTTGAACTCATGAACTGTGAGATCATGACCTGAGCCAAAGTCGGAGGCTTAACCAACTGAGCCACCCAGGTGCCCCTAATTATAATTTTAAATATTTACTTGAGTCTAGGAGCTGCCATTTGCGACAGCGCAGCCTAGACTTTCAACATACAGATTCTAGTCTTGTATCTCACGTATTTCAATTGTTAAAGCTCTTGGGAGCCCATCTTAACACAATTTCCTTCTTTCAAAATAATAGATGTTTATTATCAAACACTTACAAAATACAGAAAAAACCCAACAACAAATGAAATACACTCATAATACCACTTCCCAGAAAAACACTCTGAACAGTTTGTACATGCCTTGTTTTTTTCCCTCTGTGCATAAATATTTTAAGCATGCAACTGGAAATATACCATACATATATCACACAATCTGCTTTCTAAATATAATATATTACTAATGTTAAATGCTGTGTATAGTAGTTACGTTATAGTATTAGTGTGAGGAGACCAAATCTTATTTTTGTTACATATCCAACCATGCTCAACCAATGTCCAACAATCAAAATTCTCTCAGGGTTATAAATAGCTATGAATTAGGCCGATGAGAAATCTTTTTAAGAGACATGAATTCTTTTAAGAAGGACACAGTACTTTATGGGAAGCACAGTTTCACATTTTTAAAGAGGACTGGGTTTTGTGAACAACATCAGCTAGAATACCATCAAGTGGCTTTCTGTGCCAGCCCCCAGAACGGAGTCTCTGCTCCAAACTTCGTGTAATGGCCCTGGAATAAACGCACTCTATTCCAGCCGCATTCCTGGTACTCTGTCCCGTAGTATCCTTCGGAAAATCTGGAGTGTGAATTGATTCACAAAGAACCCTTAACAACAATTTTCTGATTTTTTTCCTCTTAGAAAAAGCAGACTCATCTGTGTACATCACGACAAGATCTTTTAACAAAAGTAGCACTTTCTCTGCATCTTGCTGACTTTAGTTATCTGGTAGGTAGACAGAGGATGCACATTGGGGGTTGTAGTATTTTGATATTAATGATGTTTTTCCCTCAAGGTTTTAAAAGGTGGCTGTTGTCTGACAACTGATCTATTCCTTTTACATCTTTATGTCTGGTTTGTATGTTTCTTAAAAAGAATCCCCTTTAGGGGCACCTGGTGGCTCTGTCTGTTAAATGTCTGACTCTTGATTTTGACTCATGTCATGATCACAGGGTCATGGGATTGAGTCCTGCTTGGGATTGTCTTTCTCCCTCTGCCCCTCCCCCATTCGAGTGAACTCTCTCTTTAAAAAAAAATCCCCTTTACCCTTAGCTTTCCAACAGGTTCTGTGATGATGATTTTTTATGATGACTGACCAAGCTTCTCTAGATGGGTATATCCTGCTAGAAGAATTGAGAATCCTTGTACAGGAAAAAGAATTGGCCCTATGGGGTTATTCAGAAAATGAAATTAAAGAAACTGAAACTGTGGGATCCTCAACTGTGTGTTTTACATAAGTATTTGCATGAATCATAGTACAAAGGGTACTGGTCGGTCTATCAAGGTATAGAATGGGCAGGCTCTCCTGGAAGTCTGAGAGCCACTGTGCTCTGGGCAATAAGCACAGGTCTTCAGACTAGATGGTAAGGACTAATTTTAGTGTCACAGTTTCAATTTATGGGGCCTTATCATAAAGTAGGGCTGTTTCTCTTTTGGTGACTTCCATCTTTTTGTTCCCTGCTCCTTCCCCACCACAGTGCTCGCCTGTTAAGTTTCTGGGTCTGCAAACTTGTCTCTTCTTTTTAGACTCTAATCATGATAAAAATGCTTAGAGTGAACCTCTCCTGATCATTTACCTTCGTGGCCTTGGAAAAATGCAATACGATTGATGATCCTGTATATTAAACATAAGCAGATGGTCACTTGTACTCAAATATGTTGCTCCTATATTTCCATTCTTTATTTCAAATCATTTACGTTCTTAAGAAAGCTAATTTAAGATGATATATTTTTGATGTAGGTAAGTGTTTATTTTTCTTTTAATTTAGATCAGCAATTAGAATACACTACTTTAAGTTGTTATGTGGTTTAAGCTATTATTAATTATATATATATATGTACACTCACATATACACACACATATATACCCACATATACACACTAGTTTATATACCTTGTATATATAAGCTAGTATATATTACATATATAAACTAATATATATATACTAATTATATACATATAATTACTTAGTAAATTACATTCTCCTTTGATGACTCAAAGTAAAGTGCATATAGTGGACAATACTGTATTCTACACCTACAAATTTAAGAGGATAGATATTATGTTATGTGTTTTTTACCAAAATAATAATAAAGAATAGCAGTGATTATTGTGCTGATTGCCTACAGAAGTGAAGAAAAGGGAACACTTTTACAATGTTGGCAAGGACATAAATTGGTGCAGCCACTGTGGAAAATAAGATGGAGGTTCCCTCAGAAAATTAAAAACAGGACTACCATATGCTCCACTTGTGGGAAATAAGATCACCATCTTGAAAAGATATTTGCATCCCCATGTTCACTGAAGTATTGTTTATAATGGTCAGTATGCAGAAATAATGGAACTGTCCACCAACAGAGAAGTGGAAAAAGATGTGAGATACATGTATGTGTATGTGTGTGTGTGTGTGTGTGTGTGTGTGTGTGTGTGTATACCATACAGCCATGGAAAAGAAAGAAATTCTGTCATTTGCGACAACCTGCATGGACCTAGAGGGCATTATGTTCAGTGAAATAAGTCAGAGAGAAGGATAAATACTGTCTGATCTCAGTTATATGTGGAATCTAAAAAAATGAACTCATAGATACAGAGAATGGATTGTTGGTGGTTGTAAAGGGCAGGGATTAGGAGGTGGGAGAAATGGGTGAAAGAGGTAAAAGGGTACAAACTTTCAGTTAGTGAGTCCTGGGGATGGAATGTGAGGCATGATGACTGTAGTGAACAATACTGTTTTGTCCACTGGAAGATGCTAAGAGAGTAGATTTTTTTTTTAAGAGTACTTATTTTAGAGAAAGAGACAGAGTGTGAGCAGGGGAGGAGCAGAGAGACACACACACAGAATCTGAAGCAGGCTCCAGGCTCTGAACTGTCAGCACAGAGCCTGACACCGGACTTGAACTCTTGAGTGGTGAGATCATGACCTGAGCTGAAGTTGGATGCTCAACTGACTGAGCCACCCAGGCATCCCACTAAAAGAGTAGATCTTAAAAGTTCTGATCAAAAGAAAAAAATATGTAACTATGTCATGATGGATGTTAAATAGACTTATTGTGTGATCATTTATATCTTCTATCTATCTATCTACCTATCTATCTATCTATCTATCTATCTATATCTCAAATAATTATGTGGTACACCTTGGCCAATACAATGTTACATGTCAATTATATCACAATAAAACTAAAAATTATATCACAATAAAACTCACAAACAAAACAAAAAAACCATGCCTTCTTAGGATACAATCATCTCCATGCCCAGTTCCTCTTTTCATTTTAAATATTCCTGACAGGATTTCCCAGGGCCACAAAAGGAAAAGCGTCTCAGAAAATCCTTTTTTTTAATTAAATTTTTTAATGTTTTACTTATTTTTGATACAGAGAGAGACAGAGCATGAGAGGGAGAGGGGCAGAGAGAGAAGGAGACACAGAACCGGAAGCAGGCTCCAGGCTCTGAGCTAACTGTTAGCACAGAGCCTGACGCGGGACTCGAACCCACAAATGTGAGATCTGACCTGAGTTGAAGTTGGAGGCTTAACCGACTGAGCCACCCAGGCGCCCCTCAGAAAACTCTTCTGAGTATTTTGCATTTCCACTGCAAAGGGTCATGCTGATAGCTCCTGTATTTAGGAGTCTAGTTTGGATACGTTACAGAATGAGACAGAGGCAGTGGAAAGCTGGAGCTATCTAGACCTGGGACAATGTGTAGGTCTGTAATGGCCACTCTCTGGGCCCCAGACCTCAGATGGTGAGAGGGTCTGCAGAGCCCACTGAGCAGCCATCTAAGAGCATCCCTGTTTAACTGGTTTGCCTCCCACTGGCTGGGCAAGGCGGTCATTAGTCAAGCTCTCCAGGGGTCACAAAAAGCTTCCCTCTTCTGTGGGGCTGAAGGAAGCCATGCCTCTCTCTCCTCCCTCTCCTTTTGTGACACCGAGGCAGTAGCTGGTAAGTTTTTCTGCAATCAATTAAGCCACAACATGGCCATCACTTACTCCAGAGGCTGCCATCCTATGCTGTCTTAATTACCTCTGTACCTTTTATATTTTGAAATTTCTGGAACGTTATTTTTACCTGTGTTCTTGGAGCTGTTATCTACTGCCAATTAAACCAGGGCAGGACTGGCGGGTCAGCTGATGATCAGCTGATCCTTCTGCACTTATCTCCTGTGTCATCCAAGTTCTGTTTCTCTTTAAACAAAGGACTGTTGTCTTCTTGTTCCGATAGTATACAAAACTTTAATTTCTAAATGGAGATTGAGTTTAGATGAGTTAAAAATAACTGGTATCGGGGCACTTGGGTGGCTTAGTCAGTTAAGTGTCTGACTCTTGATTTCAGCCCAGGTCATGATCTCCATGGTTGGGAGATCGAGCCCCACTTCGGGCTCTGCATTGAGTGTGGAGCCTGCTTTAGATTCTCTCTCTGCTCCTCCCCTCTCTCAAAATAAATACATAAGCATTCAAAAAATAACGGGTATTGCAGCAGGAGGTTCCGAGGCACAGAGAGATACGGTGACTCGGTGTTAGTGCAGGGGGCGAGTAGCCGCTCACCCAGGTGTGCAGCCAAAGGCAAGGAGCCAGGCTGCAGGTACCCACCGCACCTCGGGGCCAAGGGGTTTTGCTCAAGAAAGCACAGACTTTTCTGTTAAGGGTGAGATCTGACTCTGGTTAGATGGAGTCAGGTGCCTGTGTTCCCATCTAGGTCCATCTATTAAATGTCAGAGAGATGATCTCATCTATGAAGTGGAGGCTATGACAATGTCTACCTAAAATAGTGGCATGAGGAATCAAATGAAATAGTAAGATTGTTAGTACAATGCCTGGCCCATAAGCAGCTCTCTGCAAGGCTTAGCTAATACAAGGCACTTCTTCTGGGCAGGAGTGGCAAAGAGAGGATCAACGTACAGGATGTTTTGGTGGAAGTGTTGACAGCAATTGATGTGAGGAGTGAGAAAGGAAGAGGCACATGGATGACTTTAAGATGTACAGCGGGCGCTCTCTTGTATGCCAAATCAGTGTTTTGATAATAGCTGCTTTGTGATGGATGAGTTCATTACTGAGAGATGCAGGACTGCATTATTTTCTCATGATGTCAAGCTCTACCAATTAATGAGAACTACAAAGTCTTTGATGCCCTTCCTAGTGAGAGGTGGGGTTTATGTCCCATCCCCTTGAATCTGGGTGGGCTCTGTCACTGCTGTCACTAACAGCACACAGTAAAAGGGACATTGCCAATGTCTAGATGGATACTGAAGAGACTATCGCTTCCAGTTTGTGTGTCTTATGAGACTCTACTCTGAGATCACCATGCTGGGTTTCCAGCCCTTTGCCGCTGCAGACAGAGTGTTTGTGTCCCCCCAAATCCATATGTTGAAACCATATCCCCAAGGTGATGCTATTTGGAGGTGGGGCCTTTGGGAGGGATTAGAACATGAGGGCCCTTATAAAAGAGACCTCAGAGACCTCCCTGCCCCCTGCCGTCAGGTGAGGGCACAGTGAGAAGATGATGGCGTATGAAGGGAAGCAGGCTCGCACCGGACACCAAATATGGTGCCTTGACCCAAGATTTCTCAGCTTCCAGAACTGTGAGAAATACATGTTTGCTGCTTAAACCATACAGTTTGACTTTAAGATGTACAGTCTGTGGCATTTTTGTTACAGCAGTCCCTATGGGGCTAAGGCACCTGCCATGGGCCAGACACATGATGAGGTAGTCTAGGACCTTCCAGACTCATCTCCCAGGTGATCTGCCATCTAGTGACCCCAGTCAGCACCATGTGGGGCAGAAGAATCAGCCAGCTGAGTCGTACTAAAATTCCCAGTCCACAGTACTGTGATTTGTAGTAACACGATTACTAGTTTCAGCTGTTAAATTTGGGACCACTAATTTGTAACAATAGGAAACCAGGGCAGCCAAATTATAACATTTATAAAATATTCAGATATTTTCCCAATATTTGTTTTACAGGACTTAAATATTCAGAATTCTAGTCAATTAATATTTGACAAATTTAACACTTATGAGATAACCCCAGTGTATAAACACTGGAATGATCAGGAAACAATAAAATGTTATCTTCCAGGGAACATACAAAAAACACCCTTGGTCTAAGCCTGCAGAGCCCTAGGGTCCATCAAATGGACCCCAGCTAGCCTGACATCACAATATACTTTTTCCCTGTGATGTGAGCATGAGACACATAGTCAGCAGGTTTGGAAAAAGTAAATACTCTGATTTTTTTTGAAGCATTTCATTTTATGAAGAGCAAGGCTCTAACACAGGAGCTAGACATTATCTCTGATCTCTGGATGGCACTGGATTAAAATCTATCTTGCCACAGGGGCTGTTGGATTTTATGCTCCTCTAGGATATAAATATTCAGTAGGATTTCATATGATCAGATATATATTTTTAATTTATTTCTCAAGAAAAGGAGATGTAACATCCGAAATGATCTTGCTGAATGTTACGGATTTTAACCTAGAAGGGAATGCTCTTCAAACTGTTTTAGGGGAGACAGGAAGAGAAATTTTCAAATGAGGTGTTATCAGGCTTTTCCTAAATAGCGATAAGAGTAGAAATGACCTTGAAAATTCAGTTGAGAGTCTCCAGGATGGCTCAGTCGGTAAAGCGTTCAACTTCGGCTCAGGTCATGATCTCACTGTTCGTGGGTTTGAGCCCTGCATTGGGTTCTGTGCTGACAGCTCAAAGCCTGGAGCCTGCTTCTGATTCAGTGTCTCCCTCTCTCTCTGACCCTCCCTCCTCTCTCAGAAATAGATAAAGCATTAAAAAAAAAAGAAAATTCAGTTGAGGGCATTGGGGGGAAAAAGGTCAGGGTGGTCAAAAGGTACAAATATCCAGTTAACAGGTGACAAGACCTGGGGACCTAACGCAGCACGGCCGCTGTAGATAACAGTACTGTACTGTGTGCTAGAAATCTGCTAAAAGAATAGATCTTAAAATGATCGCACACCCAGAAAGGGTATCGGTGTGAGGTGATAGTAGTGGCCTTTTATTGATAATCATTTTGTCATTCTTATTTGTTATCAAAGCAACACATCCTATACCTTAGGCTCACACAGTGAGTCAATCAGATTTCAAAAAAGCTATGAAAAAAGAAACCATTCAATCAAAAGAAGCTCAATTTGACCTAATACATATTCGTGACTTGCAAAGGAATGTCACTGTGTCACTAGGAATTCGAGGCTGGGAGGGAGGATACAGTAAGCAGTGCATGCTGGTCACAGTCACGTGTTTGGGACTCTTCTGAAATGACAAAGATGAAACACGTGCACATTAAAACAATTTTTTCTCCCTTGGAGGGAAATTTAAATTAAGATAAAACCTTCATCTCAAAGGTCTCATGAAATCTTTTAAATTTGTCATAATAATCTATTTTTTGAAAAAATGAAACCCATGAGCACAATTTACTTTATGCTTCATCGGAATTCCATAGTGACTGGGGTTTTTTTTTTTTACAAGTAACATTCTCCCTTTCCATTGAATGCATCACTGTTTTAGCTTAACCAAGATGTTTTCCCCACTGAGAAGCAGACAAAAGAATTTAAAAAATAATATTAAAGAAAATCTAGTTAAAAGTACCCTGGTAAATTCATTCATTGGCATTTAGTTATTCATTTAAAATTTTTTTTTAAGTTTGCTTACTTATTTTGAGAAAGACAAAGACAGCAAAGTGGGGGAGGTGCAGAGAGAGAGGGAGACAGAAACACAAGCAAGCTCTGTGCTGTTAGCTTAGAGCCCGATGTGGGGCTCGAACTCATGAAATGTGAGATCATGACCTGAGCTGAAACTGAGAGTTGGACGCTCAACCAACAGAGCCACCCAGGTGCCCTCACATCTATTATTTGTTAATAGAAAACAAAAGCCAAATATATATGTACATATTACATGTACATATAAATGTATGCATATATATATTTACGCCCGTGGTATGGATGTAATTAGAATGCTCTGCTTTCTGTGGCTGCTGGAAGCAGGCACATTGAATATACTCGTCCTTTACTTTCACCAAATCAGTTAATTAAAATGCTCATGAGATTTTGGCCAGGAATGTGTTTCTGGAGAGGTCTGGAAAGAGCAGAGCTAGTGGAGACAGGGATCCAAGAGCAGGTAGGCCTGACCTGAATACCCAGAAAAGGGTGCCCACATGAGGGTAGAGAGTCTGTACTTTTCCTGGTCAGAAGGGCCCCTCTTCTTTCTTAGAGGGATTTTTTTGTTTCTTTTCATTTTTGTTTTTGACTTTTAAGGCAATTTGATAGTAAAGACATTTTCACTTTTGGAATTCTGATTTGTAAGAACCCCAAACAGAGACTATTTCTCCCTCTCTGGACTGCACTTCGGACTTTTTACATTAATCACATCCCCACTTCTGCCTTTGCGTTCTGTCATCTCTCGTCTGATGTGGCTAGAGGAATTATCTTTAAAAATGCAAATCAGCTGAGGTCACTGCCTTGTTCTAAAGGTTGTCCTGGCTTTCAGGAGAAAAAGTGGGGACTTCTTAGCCTGGTCTGAGAAAACCCTGTATCGCTGCGGGTCCCTGCCCACCTTAGCAGCCTTGTTGCCTACCACCCGGGGTGCCCCTGCCCCCCTGCACAGGCTCCCCGCTCAGACTTCCAAGAGAACTCTGAAAATGACATTGATGTGGTCACCAATGTCCCCCACACATGAAATCCCTCCTGAAATCGATGACTGTGCAGTTATTCTGTATGTTGCCTTGTTCTCCTTTTATGTGCAGAAGAACTTCCAAAGGTTCCAGTCGGAAAAGAGAATGGTAACCAGAGTCCATCCCTCCTTTCAGATTCACTTCTCACTACTGAGCATGTCCCGTGCTTTCCCGCTGTTACAAATAATGCCACAGTGAGTATCCTTGCATACGATTCATTCAACACGTGTGTAAATAACCATGTTGGATAAAGTCTAAGGAGTTCAACTGCTAAGTCAAATGTACTTTGGCATTTAAAATTTTGATAGTGCCAAAGTTTTCTCCGTAAAGACCGTACCTGTTTACAGTCCCTAAAGCCATACATGACAGTGTCTGGTTTTCTAGGTCTCAAACTTTTAGATGTTAAGATCGAATGGTTGGATGTTTGCCCATCTGCTAGGGTTAGAAACTGGCATCTCAGTGTGGTTTTGACTTGAATTTCCCTCATAATAAGGTTCAACATCCTTTAGTACGTTTAACATTGCTTTTCTTCTCTTCATATTTGTTGTTCACTTATTTTTCTGTTGGGTTACTAACTTTTTCATATTGATATAAGGAATTATTTTTTGTTAAAAAACCGTTAAAGACATCAGCTCTGCAGTGACATAAATTACCATTTTCTCTCACTAGTTGCATTTATCTCTTGACTTAGTTCCTGGTAGTCTTTGCTTTGCAGACATTAAAAATTTTTTAAAGTCAAATTTACCACTCATTTGTTCATTCTTGGTCTTGTGTCCTATTACACAGGCTCTCTCCTCTCCAAGTTCACCTCAGGACTAAGGTACTTCCCTCACCATCTTCCTTGCTATTCCATGAACATTGGCCAGGTACTTACTCCTTCCTTGAATACTCTCCCCCCAAATTCTACATCTCTCTTATTTTCTACAGGTCTTTCCCCATGTTACATCTTAGAAATACCTGTACTGAACAAACTACCAGACCCTCATATGTGATTGTTGTCTATTTATTTTTGAGAGAGAAAGAGAGAGGGAAAGAAAAAGAGAGAACAGGAGCGGGGGAGGGGTGGAGAGAGACAGTGACAGAGAATCCCAGCAGGCCCCACGCGGCCAGCACAGAGCCGGATGCAGGGCTCGAACCCAACAAACCATGGGATCATGACCTGAGCCGAAGTTGGACGCTTAACTGACTGAGCCCCCCAGGCGCCCCTGATTGCTGTGTTCTTGACAGTGCTTCACACCTGCTGCATTATTATGTGTCTATTTGCTATTGCTCCTCTTTCCTCCACTATTTTGTAATCCTCAAGAAGATGAGGACTTCATCTTTGTTGTCTGTAGTCCCAAACCGTAGAATAAGATTGTGATCTGGAGTTGTGAAGTCAGCACTTGCTAAATAAGTTCTTGGAACTGTTTTTAAAAACTCTATTTTCTTCTAGAAACTTAAAAGCTAATTTGCTCTCCTCCTCTTTGCCTTAAAACTCTGTCTCCTCCCCAGCCATGTGTGCCATCACAAATGCCTGCAAAACTTTATTAGCGCTGGCCTGGAGAAGAAATAGCCCCTTGCTGGCTTTTGATGTGTTATAAGGTAGATGAAGAGCTTCACTGGGAATTCAGAATCTTATTGTACTTTTTTATTAGGTAGAAATAACCTTTTAGATCTTTTAGCTTGAAATTGAAAAGTATGGCTGGTTTTCTTTCTGTCAGAGGTCATTTCTAGGTTAATAAAAAAAAAATGTTGTCGACATATTTGGCTTTACCAAACAAAGTAATTCCTGTTGTTTCTCAAGAGCCCAAGTTTGCCTTTAACTATCAAAGCAATCTCTGTGATAAATGTCATATTTATTTCTTCCTTGGAATATTTCCACATTCACTAAATACCAAATTAATGATCTTTTTTTTTTCTTATTTTGCCAAGCCTGTGCAGTGTTTAGGTCCATTAAACAACAACGACAAAACAACAACAACAACAAAAGACAAAGAAGACCACGACAGAGGTCAAATCTAGCTACAGAAATCAGCACCACAAAGTGAGGTAAATAATAGAAAATGGAAATGAACCAATTAAATGAAGTTTAAAATAGTGCACAGATATTTGATACAAAAATAAAGCAGGGACAGTCATCCAGAATAATTACAGTAACTAAAGAACTTAAGCCAAATAAAAGAGAATTTAATGAAGATAACTGTTTACTTTGAAACCAAATCCAGGAAGAGGAGGAGAGAACAAATATACAAACTAATTTAATTCGGAAACCAGTGCAAACAAAGAGGTTTATTTTGCTTCTACGCTGTAAAAGAAAATGCAAATTGTGGGAGAAAAAATTTCCCAGGACTCCCAGCACAGTACAGAAATTGGAATTTCCAGGGCTCATTTTCAGATGTTGGTTTCTTGTTAGTGGAATGATGCATTGCATTTCATAAATGTAATATATTCACACAAGCATCATCTCAATGTTATATTATATCTTTGAGATGTTTAGTTACATCACAAGCCAGAAAGGGTGGGCTTTGTAAATCATGAACCTGATGGACATCAAAGTGTATACTATCAACCATCATCCTTTATTTAAATTTTTATTGCTGATTCTTCACATGAATAATTCTTTATGTCATTTGTAGCTAGGATTGTTCAAATGATTCACATCAACCCAACAATCTTTGCCTTGATGATGAATCATAGGATTAAAGGGTAAAGAATTCTTAAAGATCTTTTTCACAGAAGAATTATACTTATCTTTATGGTCTTGGTGCCTTCAGAGGGTTCTGGTATCTAGTGGATTGATTTGGACCACACAGTTGGTTTTATAGTTTAAGAAACAAGAACCCAAAGAAGAAAAGCAAATCATTCAGTGCAAACAGCATCCCTTGGACCAAAACCTTTGTTCTCTCTCCCTCTGTCCATACCAAGCATTGAAATTGCTCAAATGGGATCAATGTGCTTACTTGCTATTTTGTTACTTAAAATTACAGGCGCTTCACCACTTTTAAGGAGAATATTAAAAGAGAAAGCATAAATGATAAATGTAGAGCATTTTTGCCCTAAGATTTTTCTCCTTCCTTTTGTGCTGCAATTAAGCTTTTCTTTAAGCCTCCCTTAGGGCCCCAGTTCTTTCAGTGTGGGTATCATGATCCCGAATTGTCCTTGACAGACTTATAAAAGCATGCACTTTGAGTCATAGGCTCTGTGACCCTGGGAAAATTACTTAACCATTGTGATCCTGGTGTCCTCTGTTATCATGGGGGCTCTTCCTACGTCACTGTAGGGATCAGATGTAACTAGGCACATCGTGCAATAAATGCTTATTATTATATTATGGTTAATGCATCTTTGTGGAGAGGAGAATCCTTTCATTTGCCACCAAAATGAATATTGAAGGTTTGATTCCATCATCATCATGAAATCATAAACCCTTACTGAAAGAGGATTGTATCTGACACGACCCCTTTATTTCCCAGAGAAGGTTACCAAGTCCCAGTGACATGAGGTGTGTGGTGATTCAGCAGGGGACCCTGGCAGCCTTGGCCCATTTCATCTTCCAACAAGCTCTTTCTACCGCATCATACCTATTCCTTCTACACATTCAGCCAACCTGCCAATAAGGAACAGAATCGGGTGTCAATAAACCAAAAAAGTCTAAACCTTTTGCCAGTATATTGCGGTTAAAGCAATTCTCCTATTTCTCCTTCCTTTGCCCTAAAAGTTAATAAAGCAAATAACCCCAGAGACCATTTGTTCCTGTAGCACAAGGGCTTGCAACCTACATGGAATGAATCACGAACCTCTCCCAGAACCAATAAAAAATAAATAAATGAAAAGTCAGGTGTGTTGTCAGAATTCCCTACTGTGTCTGAACAGAGTGATTAGGGAGCGATTCACAAAGCAATGGGAGCCCTTCTCTCCTCTCCGTGTGTGTGCTGGTATTATTAACAAATATATATTTTTTATTATTTTGTTGCCATGCGAATAAAAAGGAAAATAAAAACATAGGGCACTCTGCCCTGTATCATGGGTCACCAAACCCAAATAAAAAGCTGGATTATTTAAGAAAAGAAAAAAACCCCTTATTTTGGCAGGTGATAACTTCATCTCTTCTCATGTCTGATTCACCCTGTGAAATGGCAAGATGATTTTATCATTTCTTTGGTCTCTACATCTTGTTTCAAGTTATCTTCAAAATATGCTCCATGGTGAAGATAAAGATCATTTTCTAACCCAGGGGGGAAGGAGAAGGAAGGAAGGGATAATGGGGTGGAGGGGTTGGGGGAGAGAAGGAGTAGGTACTTAGACAGCATTTCCAGAGAGCCTGGGCCTGGTGTCGCTCTAGGAACTTTAGGGCACAGAGAATTCATTTTACTTTTATAGCAATTCCAAGTTCTAGGTAGTCTCATTATCTCCTTTAATGGTTATGGAGGTTAAGACCCTCGAGATGAAATAGTTTGCCCAAAGATTCATGGTGTGTCGGGGTGGTAAGTGTAGGTGCTGGTCAGAGTAGGCCAGATTGAACACCAAGGAATTCCT
Source organism: Suricata suricatta (assembly GCF_006229205.1). NCBI lineage: Eukaryota > Metazoa > Chordata > Mammalia > Carnivora > Herpestidae > Suricata > Suricata suricatta. Next base: position 15,440,066 of record NC_043703.1, read on the forward strand.
TGAACTTGTCACCCTAGCCAAGGAGACCTGCTCGAGTCCCAGGCAGGTAGACCTGAGCGTGTATGTGTGCAGTTAACAAGGGTGAGGCAGGTGAATCACGGCCCGCTCTTCTCTGGTCCCGCTTCTTCCTGAGGCTGCGTCAAACAAACAAGTGCTCTTGGGAACTTGGGGCGGCTGCTCTCATATTCAGGCTGCAGGTACACACTTCCTCCTCATGGGCCTTCCATTGTTAGTGTCAGGGGTTCTTCTAGAACTTATCACTGAAAGGTAACCTCGTTGAAGATGAGAGTGCAGTGGTTTTGCCTTAGAATATGTGTATGACTGGGGAAGGAGTATTTGAGATCAGCCATAAAATTAACGGTAGCTTCATTTATTTGGTTTTCAGAAAGATATAACTACTTTTTTACTAGATTTCTTTTTATGCTGAAGAACATACTAGCTGAATTGGAAGAAAAGTTTTTGGGCAACAATCACTTTCTTTTTATCATAAGTCTACTCTGGAGCTCAAGTCTCTTCTAGTCAGGGAGTGGATATTCAAGTGCACATTGGACATTTCTACCAAGTGTCTATTTATGTATGTTTGTTACATAACATTCGGAAAAAAGAAGAGAATAAAAATAAAAATCCTCTATCATATACCTAGATAGAGATCACTATGGGTAATATTTTGTGGTACTTCCTTCCTGGTGTTATTTCTAATACGAATAGTATTGGGGTCAGGCTAAATGCAAGTTTTCCCCTTTTACTTTTAACTCAATAGCACAGAGTGAGATATCCCTCTATATCCAAGAAAATATCCCTTTTAGGGACTGCACGATATTTTATGTCTTCAATGCATTCTAAATTTCTGTAACCTTTCTACCATAGTTGGCTTTATGGGTTCCTACCAGATTTTCCATTGCTATAAAATAGAGTTCCTACTTTTGATCTGTACCTATTTCTGATTATCACCTTAATATAGATTTCTGGAGCACCTGGATGGCTCAGTCTGTTAAGCACTGGACTTTGATTTCAGCTTAGGTCATGATCTCATGGTTCATCAGATTGAGCCCCGCATTGGGGTCTCTACTGTCAGCGCAGAGCCCTGTTCAGATATGTTGACTCCCACCTTTTTCTGCCCTTCCCCTGCTTGTGTTCTCTCTCAAAAATAAATAAACATTAAAAAAAGATTGATTTCTTTAAATTGACAGTTTTTTATTCATTTAAAAATAAGTATAACAAACCAGATAAATACAAAAAGTTTGGACTTTAATATGGAGAAATACCCTTAATATAGAGCACTAAATGTAGGCAAGAGATATAGTTCTGATTCTACCATTTCCTAGACCTCCTGCATTTAAAAGGCAGTCATTTAAAATGATATTATATTTTTAAAGTTAAACATTTAGAATTAAAAGAATTGTTTGTTTAAATGCATTAAAAGGAGACATGGGTTCTAGTACCTTCCCCATGGCCTACGTATGTGTCTCTCTGTCAAGTTCAGTGTTTTTTAGATATCTCATGGGCATTATAGCTCCAAAGCCATGTGGATTCACGGATCTAAACCCTCTTGGAGAGAGGAACTGGAGCATCTGGGATCTGTGAGAACAAGTGCATGGATGTTGGCAAAGAAACAAAAGACAAAGTAGGTGGGGCCACTGGTCTAGGATTCTGACCTAACCAGGGGCAACAGCAGACAGAGGTGTTCACCAAGCATCATAGTGAAGGACAGGTGTGGCACAGATGAAGAAAAGCTATAGGGATGCAGCCCATGGAAGCAAACACAAGCTATACATGTTGGGAGGATGTAGAAGGAATGGACAGGTGTGTTTCCTGTCACAGAAACACTTGGCTTTTACTTTTAACTCCATTCTTAGGACCATTTCCTCTCCAGATAATGTTCAAGGAAAGAAGATTGGTTATAAAAAGGTAGGCTCTAAAAAAAGCCAATTGGAATCCATCAGTGATTTCTGAAAAGCCAGTCAGAGGAAAATGGGTCAGTGGCCCAAATCCAACCTGAAACCACAATGCAAGGGAGGCAGGACTTTGAAATGTGGGGGCAGGATTATCAAGCTGTGGGCATTATCATGTTTGATGATTGTGGACATCTGGAGTAGATGATCATGAAAGACTTAGGTATGGAGGCAAAAGGATCAGCAGGTAGTTGTTCACTCAGATTCAAAGGCAAAAAGTAGCTTAGTTATTGAGGAGTCACCAGTTAACTCACTTCCTACATCCTTCCAGGAAATGGTACCTGCAGGATCTCATTTAATCCTCTGGCTCTCAGAGGTAGATGCGGGGCCTCAATGAATCAACTTAATGGAGCCATAGGTTCCATATTGAGAATGGAGCTGGATGCCAACCAAGATCCAAGGGACTCCAACTGCTAAGCTTGTAACCAGTACTCTCTGTGCCTCTAAATGTTTACAAAGATTTAAAAAATACCCATATTCAAAAGGCAATGTGAGGGGCACCTGGGTGGCTCAGTTGGTTAAATGTCAGACTTCGGCTCAGGTCATGATCTCATGGTTCGTGGGTTCAAGCCCCGCATCAGGCTCTGTGCCAACAGCTAGCCTGTTGCCTGAAGCCTGCTTCAGATTCTGTGTCTCCCTCTCTCTCTGACCCTCCCCTGCTCGCACTCTCTCTCTCTGTCTCTCAAAAATAAATAAAAAAAATCAAAAAAAAACAAAATAGAAAGGCAATGTGAAAGCCCTAGAAATTCTTGCAGAATTAATCAAAGCATTATAATAAGTTGCAATATTTGAGAGATAACTATTTATGGAGGTAAGTCTTTGTTATCTTGGTCAAATAAAACATCCAATGTCAAAGTTGTATTCCTACAGAATTCCCTCTATTTTCTTTAAGTACATTTGTAAGGTTTTAAGAGAAAAAGACATAGGAAACATAGACTTGCTTATGATAGAAGTAGAAAAAAATCAGGATGAATATCTGCTATTTGATAATAAAGTCCACTCCAAAAATTGGTGTACGGTGACTTTCCATTTGTATCCTCACCTGGGTAGACAAACGTGTGCCGAGTTACTTCCGCTAACACACCTGAATTGACTATAAGATACCTTTGGGTATTTGTAAATCAATAATACCACTGTTTTTTAAAGCAAACATGTATCTTGAAAACAGGCCCAGAGATGTTTCTAAGAAAGGGAACAGTAATTTGAGGCTACTAAAAGACAATGAATGGAACTGAGTTTAAAGAAAAGCAAGGTGCTATATTCTAGAAACAAATGGGTGATATATATGTATGTATATTCAGTGTATTGCTTGCTATACTTTTAAAAAATGTGGCTATCTTTTAAATGCTGCCTGTAATCATATTCAATAAGCTTGCACAAATTGTCTTACTCTCATCTATGAAGCTCTGAATTCCATAGTTAGGACACATTTGCCTACCCTAAGAACCTCTCGGAACTATCATTTAAAATTTAGTTAGGCAGAAGATGTACTGAAAGATACCCAGTGTGATTATTTCCCATTATTCCTGATCGTTCAGAATTTTAGATGTAGGTATGAAGTTGTGATGCCACTGGCCTCTCTACTGTTAGCTGTTTAACTTCATCTGTATTTAATTTTTGTTTCTTTCATATTTCTTCTACACATATTCTCAGATGCCTTCAGGAAATGGGCCCGTTTTGAATACATCACATAAATAAACTGCAATGGGGGAAGGCCTCTTCATTTTGAAAATGCCACACAGCACAACGGCTGAAAGGAGGTTCATTGAGTAATATTACCTGCATTTCAATGGGAGCACCAGAAGTGCTTTTTTCCCAAAGCACTTAACATAGCAAAATTGCCTCACTCATCACAGGCCAGCAGTCACCTTTAGAGCGGTACATGGAGCTCTTTTTCAGGATGGAGTAACACTTCAGACGGGATGGGAAATGAAGAAGAATTCTGTGTCGAGTGGTAATGGTAGGGGAATTTAAGCAGGAAGAGTAAAATTACTTCTTTGGAATTGGGTCAAAACTCTAAGAGTAACGGCCTTCCGGACAGAGACTATTCTGAGAAAGCTACTGGATATTTTAATGAATAAACTCCTTCTGACAGAAAGATGGGTCTATTGTATGCATCTATATTGTATACATCTATCCTGTTTTCCCACATACATTTATTAGGTAGAAGTCTTAAATATATTTAAAAAAATTAACTCAGAAAGTGTCTATCGTTCTTCAAAACTTGTGTTAGACCATACATTTAATGTCAGTAAATTGTTAATTTATTTTAAAAGGTTAACTAGGGGCGCCTGGGTGGCTCAGTCATTTAAGCCTCCGACTTCGGCTCAGGTCAGATCTCACATTCGTGAGTTCGAGCCCCGCGTCGGGCTCTGTGCTGACCGCTCAGAGCCTGGAGCCTGCTTCTGGTTCTGTGTCTCCTTCTCTCTCTGACTCTCCCCCTCTCATACTCTGTCTCTCTCTGTATCAAAAATAAATAAAATATTAAAAAAAGGTTAACTAAATAATATCGGCATAGTATAGGAAAGGTAAAGAATTGAATAAATAATTAGAAAGTAGAATGCTTACAATAGCACCAATGGAATTAAAAATGGGGGTTCAGAAACAATCCTTTATGGCAGCATAACTCTTAGATGGCTAAGTCATTAAAGAACCCTGGAAGGCTCACAGAACTGAAGACTCTCAACTCTTGACTTTGTTGGCTGTTGCTGCGTTGTTTTCTTTCATTCTTTTTTAAATCTTTTTTTAAATGTTTATTCATTTTTGAGAGACAGAGCATGAGTGGGGGAAGGGCAGAGAGAGAAAGATGGAGACAGAATCCAAAGCAGGCTCCAGGCTCTGAACTGTCAGCACAGAGCCCATGCGGGGCTCAAACCATGAACCATGAGATCATAACCTAAGCTGAAGCTGGGCACTTAAATGACTGAGCCACCCAGGCGCCCCAGATGCATTGTTTTCTTTACTCGTTCATTTAATCAGCCAAAAAGTAGTGAGTACCTGTGATGTATGAGGTCCCTACTAGCTACGAGACTCATGGAAAGACAAACAAGCATACTAGCAATTATTGCTCAGTATGATGGGGTCTAAGCAGGAAACATGTACCCAGTGCCATGGAACTTCAAAGAGAAAGCATTTAGATCAGCTTTTGGGGAGGAGCAGAGAGAGCTTTCTGGAGCTGTGTTTTTGAAGCCCGATAGGATTACTGGGAGTTTGCAATGTAGAGAAGAAAGAGTGGGAGGTGTGGGTGGAATAGAAGATGGGATATCAAATAAGAAAGAACAGCAAGAAGAAGGCATGGAGACAAAGAGGCAGTGAAAAGCACAATGACAAAGGGAGACCACAGGGGAATGAGGAGTCAAGTTTCAAAGGGAAAGGATGACAGGTCAGAGAGAGACAGTGGGAGTGTCCAGGGAGCACTTGGCTACCCATGCCCTGGCTAGGAGGGAGAGCGCAGGGCTCCGGGGCAGACTTACGATACAAGGGGAGTGACTGCTGTCCCAATACTAGCCTTCCAGACCAGCTAATATGTTTTTCAGCATTCTTGGGAATAATGTCAGAAAAAAATGGATAATATAAATCATTTATATTGATGGCCTAGGCTTATGCAAATCTACTTGACAAGAGCACACCTGGCATGCACTTAGCAGCCTCTGTTTTCTCTGGAAGCCCTTTCCCTGGCAGTTAACCCCAACGCTATTCTGCTCAGTCACTTACCACTCTGGTTTTCTGCTTTTCCTTCTCTTTTACCCACTTCCCTCACCCCTTGCACTCATGCTTTCTGTTTCTTCCTTCTCTTTTTTTTTTTTTTACTGTCCTCTCTTTGCTTATAATGCACGAGGTCGTACCCAACTACTGGGTTCTCCTTTTCACACCCGTGTTGCACGATTCTGCTCAGGGAGCGTGTGTTGCCAAGCACTCCATTAATTTCAAACAAGTCTTTTTAAATTTTATCTTGACTATTAGAGTCCTTTTCTCTAAGAATTGCCCCCTTTGAGTTCTCACAGCACCTTGATTATCCCTTTCTCTGCCTTCTGCACAAGATGGCATGATGATCAGTTTTCAACCCATGTCTTCTGCTAGACTTTGAGTTCTTTGAGTCTGGGGACTAAGAATTATTTATCTTTCATTTCTCAGTGCCCAGAACAACACCTGATGCATAGTGGATGCATAGTCTCAACTATAAATATATGCTTAAAGTAAAGGATATGAAGATTCTGGATATTTGTGTAAGGCGAATGCACACACTGTGTTTCAGTGGAAAAGGTAAAGAGTTACTTCCAACTCCAGGACCCTGGTTAGCGGTAAGGAATGAACTGATGAATCTGGCATATCTTCATTTATTTATTCTTCGGCACAGGACTATGCCCAGGTGGAAGAGTTTCAATACACAAATTTGTTAGTAGTGGAATCTCCTTCCACCTGTTCCCTTTTAACCCACTATCGAATAAACCAGCCAACTACAGAATGCAATAAAAGCCTTGGTTTTGTCTGACATGTTAGGTCCTTCGTCACAAGGAATGGGGAGCGGAAAGAGAGGAATCTATATCCCATTTTGCAGGTGCTGGAACCAAGGTATGTAGAAAATCAATGACTTATCTCCAGGCCTCTGCCCAGTCTTCGGCCCACTGACCTCAGTGACTTAATGTTGGTCCTGGGGACACTGGCATGTTGCCATAGGAAACAGGAGTGGTGGCAGCCGCAGTCTCAATCTCAAATGACAGTCACACATACATTCTCCACCAATGACAAAGTTCTCAGGTGGTGTCAAAATCAGCATCCATGGCTCTTAGTCTTCTGGTAATATAAGAGCTTACTCCAGATTGCCTGATGCATTTTTAAAAACTTGCTGCCAGTCTGCAGATTTCGGAGCTGCCTTGCAGCGTCTTCCCACACAAGGCTCAATACTTCTTAAACTATAGTGTCCACACAAATAAAGCGGTGATGAAAAAGTAAGGATTCTTCAATAGAAACCCTGGAACGGTGCCTCTGGACTCCCAAAGGGCGGTATGTGTCTAAGATGTCCCGAGTCAATGCGACTGATATGATTAACCTATTTATTATTTTGACATTGTAGCAAAAACGAGATGGAAGAGCCATTTCTCTGTTTTTTGTCTGGCTTGGCTAACCACGTTATTGGGATAGGAGAGAAAAATTGATCGAAAGCAGAGGCACAGGGGTATAAAAACCTTCTCTGTGATCTTCACATAACTCTTTTTACTTTCCATTTCTATATGCTTTCTTTTAATAGATTAGTGTTATGCTAAAGGGCAAAGGTCATTTTAGAATAGTAATATTTCAAAGTCAACAGAAGGTAAATTGTGTAGCAGGTGTCAAATAAATATATGGTATTTAAAATATTTATATCTGCAAAATGGAAGCTGTATTTCCATCCTCTGATTACTTCTTCAGGCTTTTATCTACTGAAGGGGAGAGAAGATAGCAACTCTAATCCTGGGCTCCCCGACTCTTCCCAAGTCTCCTAAAACACTATGCCTCTGCCTCTCATTCACACATGAGGCTACTTTCTGAGTCTTGGTTTAGAAATCTGTAAATTAGCAATGGCAATAACCACCTTCCAGGATATTGAGAAAGTTAATTGAGGCAAATCAGGAAGGAGCCAAATAAAATGGTTGGCATGTAATTGGCACTCAATGAAAGTTATTTCTGTTTCCCTTTTGTATGTTCTTCGAACGGCCATATAGCTAGGCAGGGAGCTGGGCAAATTTAAACCATTAGAAAATGGTTTGTTATTATTCTCAGCGTCTTCATAATTATTCATCTTTTGCTTTCTCTATCTTACATACCCACAATTTAATATTTGGGGAGGGAAACAAAAAAATGCTTTTAAATCCTAGTTTACATCATTATGGGCAAAAATTCCTTTCCAGAAGCACCTCTGCTGGCTCATTAAAAAGTTGCCTTTCCTTGCTCTGTGGTGTCTTTCACATTTATCTCTACACAAGTGATCGTCAACCATGACTCCAATGAGAATTCCTTGGGGACTTTGCAAACGTCCCGTGTCCAGGCTGAACTAGTTAAGTCAGGTTCTTGATGTTGGAACTCAGGCATCATTGAGAACCACTGCCTTAGTCAATGACACCTGGGAGTTGGCCAAACTCACTTCTGCCTCAGGCCTCTTAACATTCTTTGCTAGTACAATCCCATATACTTCCACCATTATAATTAAATAAAACAAATATCTTTTGAGCAAATACCATATGCCCTGCCCTGTGCTGAAACATCCCAGCTGGTGAATTCACTCTCTCTTTCAGAGAAAATAGAGCCTACCAACATGCCTCTCAAGACTTCTTTATTTCCACTGATTATGGATCCCACTTCCTCCTCCCCTTCGAGAGAAATTGTTCCTCTACTCTATTCTCCCCTTCAGCATTTAAACATTTCCAAATATTTGCCATTTAAAAGTAACCTGAAAATCCTCCTTTAGGTCCTATTATCTATCAGGCAAGATCTTGAAAAAGAATAGCCAAAATCCAAGTCTTAATCCCCTCTTGATAATTTCTCAATTCACATCATCTAGCTTTGGTCAGAAACAGCTGTCACAAAGATATCAATGACCTCTTAGTTGCCAGATCCTTGTCCTCTCTGCAACGCTGGACAATGTTGTCCTTCAAATTCTTGCATGCTTCATGCCTGGGGCCATACTTCTCTACTTCCTGTTGCCAGGCTTGCTAGGTGTCTCATTCCTACTGTTTGTTTATTAGTTGTTAGTGTGCTCACCTCCGAAGTATTACTTCCCCCAAGGCATAAACCTGAACCTTCTGTATATATACCTTCTCATTAATTTCATCCATTCTCGAGACTCCACATCTCTCTTGCCTGATGATTTCCTGATTTCTGTGCCTCTTGTAAATTCCAAGTCCTTACTTATAACTTACTAACCAGTGCATGGTTCCTCCCAGATCTTATATCCCTTAAACGTGACCTGTACAAAGGATTACCTGTTCATCCTGGTAAACCTATTCTTCAAATGGTCTCTCTTTTTCAGAGACTGGTACCATATTCTACTGTTCAAATCATTAACCATTCTCTCATTTTTTCCTTATTTTCACACCCAATCTATCACTCAGCTGTTGGGATTCAAATATTATCCCTGTTCAGCCACTATTCTAGTTCTAGTCTACATCATGTGGTGTCTGAATAATAACCATGACCCTCCAACTAGTTTCTTTTTGGTTAGCTTTTCTTCCCTTCAACCCAACCTCCACCGTGATGACTGAAGGATGGAAAACGCAGATCTTTTGGACCTGATCTCATTCCTCATGTTTAGTAAAGCACCGACACTGACGGCACTTCCTCCAGAGGGTCCTATGATTCCTCTTCCTAACTGATCTTCAAAGCAGAGCTCAACTATTTCTTAATCCTCAGGCTGAGCCAGCCCTCCCTCCCTGCCATTCTGCTTCAGTGTTCCAACAACAACAAATAAAACAATTAAGATGGTAGCAGTAGAAGCTATTCCTAGAGTACCTGTCAGTTCTTTACAGATGCTACATAATTTCACACAACATATGAACCATGGCGGTAATGTCCACTTTGTCACTGGGATTTGGTGAGGTTCAAGAAAACAGGTCCTCAACCAGACACTTGAACACCATATTTACAACTGCATTATTTGCAAAAGGTGAAACAACCCAAGTATCCATCAACAGATGAACAAATAAACAGAATGTGGTATATTCACACCATGGAATATTATTCAGCTACAAAAGGAATGAAATTCTGATACATGCTACAATGTGAATAAGCCTTGAACACATTATGCTATGTTGAATACACCAGACAGAAGGGACAAATGTTAAATATGTCCACTTATGTGAGGTGTTTAAAATAGGCAAATGCACAGAAAGTAGATTAGAGGTTACCACGGTCTGGAGGAGTGGAGAGTGGGGATTACTGGATGGGTTGGTGAAAAAGTTCTGGAAATAGATAGTGATGATGGTCATATAATATTGCTAATGTACCTAATGGCACTGCATTTTGGACACTTAAAATTATTGAAATATTAATTTAAAAATACAATAAAATGGTTTTTTTTAATGCAAAAGCAAATGGAGCCAAATCCAGAATTTTCTATCTGTAGATCCTGAGTAAACACATCACCTTGGAGAACTACTAGCCAACCCAATAGCCATTTTCCCCAGCTTTCACCTTAACAGATGCATATTTGTCCCAGGGACCAAATCCATCTCAGCTCCAGTAAATTCTGATTGGTCTGAGCCTTCTATGGAATCTATTCCCTTTGCTAGTTATTTGTTTAGTGATTGTCTTGTGGCCCATTTCTGGGAAGTCTGCAAGGGAATTCTGACCCTCAATATGTCTGGATGTGATGCCTGGAGTAGCCATGGCCATTTCTCAACCGTGAGGGGACATCAGGGCAGAAATATGGAAAGGGCCCAAGGCTGAAATAATCAACCTCGATATCACCTTATTGCCATTCTTCTTGTTTACTCCTCTGCAACTAAAAGGATCCTAAACGACACACTCTGGTTTGATATTATGTCCTCAATCCTTTCCATAGTATTTGGCACAAGGCAGGCAGTCTATAAATGTCCGCTGAATGAAGAGACTTCCATACTAACATAGTAGCAGTAGAGATGAAGAGGCAAAATGGATACTCTCAAAACCTTTGGAGAGACAAAAGATGATAGACAAATAGGCAGATAGACAGGCAGACAGACAGATAGCAACTGGATAGAACAGTTGACCTCATATTTAAATCTGCAATTATTGAAGTACTTCTTAATCGACTAAAATCCTAATAAAGCCTCCTTTTGGTGTGGATTATATTATGAAAAGTAGCACTTGACAATTAAGTTTTGAATTCTTATTTACCACTTCATTTTATTACATCTGAAAGGTGAAGCAATAGCTGTGCCAAGGGAGCAGAGTTTTAATAAAACCCAAGAAATAAGTTCTAATCACTTCTGATTCCAACCAAATGTTTGTCTACTCCACTGGGTTGTTCAGTGGTCAGATAAATAAATGTAGTCAGTCCTGGGGGGTGGGAGGCTCACCCGTTTCTTTCTGTGGGTCAAGGCATATGCTAGAAAACAAATAGTTACCAAAATAATATACACTGGACTGTCAACAAAATCTTCTTTTTTTAATGTTTATATATTTTAAGAGAGAGAGTATGTGAGCAGGGGAGGGGCAGAGAGAGAGAGAGAGAGAGAGAGAGAGAGAGAGAGAGGGGGAGAATACTAAGCAGGCTTCACGCTGTGAGTGCAGAACCCGACTTGGGGTTCAGTCCCACAAACTGTGAGATCATGACCTGAGCTGAAATCAAGAGACAGACGCTCAGCCATATAAGCCACCCAGGTGCCTCTGGCAACAAATATTTCACAATAACTTGAGAGGGTTCTCTGTCTTATGCAATGTTTGTTTGTTTATTGTCTAATGTTTATATTTAACACTAAGGAGTGTAGTGTTGTGGTCATGTCACACTTTTCCACTCTTCCTTGTGTTTCCAGTTAGCCTATCTTATCCTGTGATTGCTTCAGTTTCTCAAATCGGTAAATGAGGGTTAGTAGTCTCTGTTATCAGGGTCATTGTGATGCTGAAAATAATACTGTATATGCAGCATGTAGCACTGTTTCTGCCCCAAAGTAAGTGTGCAACAACAGACACTGATTTGATTGGGTTCTGGTGCCTTCTTTTGTAATTTGGGAACTGGAGATGGAATGTAAGAGCTCTGTCAGAGGTGGACAGAAGCTGATGTTCACAGCAAGAAATCAGCTGACTGGCCTCCCATTCGACCTTGCCTTGGTCGAGTTACTGTATTTGAGGGTCCGTCTGTCCTCAACTTGCAGATCAGGAGACTGTTTGGTCTACAACATAGGATTGTTTGGTGTTGAGGGAATCAGAGGGAGAGAGCTGGTTGTCTGATAGAACATTTGTGGGAGACCAGTTCTAATTATTTCTAAAAGACAGCTGACATTGGGACCAGACAGGGAGTCTTTGACCAAGGTGCCTTTGTCCCTAAACAGAGCATGGACAATCACTGCTAAATTAACAGGTACCCCTGAGACTTTTGTTTTATATCAGATCCAAGCTAGGCAAGCTGGATCTGGATTGACAGATTTATTGCTCTTTGCAAATGTAAATAACATCGATCAGGGCCTACTCAGAGCCTTGTTCTGTGTGCTTTTGGGCCAGAAACATTTTGTTTCCTAAGTGCCCTTTGCATGTATCTGATCTCCTGTATTTTGTGTTGATATTTTTCATCCAGGCTACCTACCCCTGATATTCTTGCTCCAAACTCTCTGAGGTCCAGGGTGATACCGGAGCTGTAAAATCGTAAACTAATCTAACTACATCTGATCTAAAAAGAGAACACAGCCAGTTAAGGGTCTACCTGAGCTCTCTGAGTAGCTGTATGTCAAAAGGAACTGTTGAAATGAGCTCTTCTTGCGAGGAGAATGCTTGAGTTCTTTCAGATCAGTAAAGAAAGCCTAAAACACTTTCAACTTGCAGACTCAACAGAATCTGTGAAAGAGAAACAGATGAAAGGCAGATAGCTGTGCTATCCTAGTGCTTTTTAGTATGTGATTGGCACAAAGGAAAAAAGAAATTCAGTTCAATATAAGGAAGAACTTTTTAAGCAATTATAGCTTCCCTGACCTGTAATGGATGGCTTGGTGAGTCATCAAGATTTCTGTCACTGGAAGGATTTAAGGAGGCGATGGGAATTAGGTTTGTATGGCCCTCCTAGGCACCCCCCCCCCCCAAATCCAATCCATGAGTCTCTATTTTAAGACCTTTGGGGTAAAATCGTATAGAACATTGAGCCTGGAGGATTTGGTAGGCATGCTGACATGGGGTTATGTTGCTCAGAGGAATGTTCTGGGGCAGGTGGCATCTGAATGAGACCTTGTAGGGTGGCAGTGATGGATGCAGGAGGAGAGGAACAGACAGGCCTCTCTGTGCATCAGGAATAACACTGGCGAAAGTACAGAGGGGACAAAACCAGCAAAGCAAATGCACACCTGCTCTGCCTCGTCCCCTTGCTCGGTCTCTTCCTGCTTTTGGCAGCAGGATGTTTCTTCCCAAATCATTGATTTTACTAGATTCCTCCTTAATCAATAGATCTATGTATCCAGGAACAACACTGAAATTCATTAGTTGGCTTTCAAGGTCCTCAGCCCTCAGCCCCCTATTCAGAATCAAGTGTCTACTATGCCAAGACAAGGATCTTCTGCTCCCACTGGGTTCCCTTGGCCTATAAAGGAACTAAATCTTGCCCGATGTGGCCCACTTCCACACTACTTGTTTGTTCCTGGCGACATCTGCTAACTCTCATGAGGCTGGGAAGGAAACTTCAAGTTTTATATGTGAACTCCAAAAATCAAATGTAATACTTGAGGTAGGCACTGATGGGTGCCAAGTCCACTCCTTTCTATCTTTATGGACTCTTTTCTTTTCCTTTCACTTTGTTTTTGGCCAGTGCTTCTCAAACTTTCATGTGCGTTTACTAATCACTTGCAGGTTCTGATCCAGAAGGTGTAGAGCCTGAGATTCTGCATTTCTACCAAATTCCCAAGTGCTGTGAGTGCTGCTGGTCCATGCTTTGAGAAGGACGGCTCTAGGGGGGACACTTTTCTTCCCTGCCTGGACCAGCTGGCCTCTCTCTATCTCTTCTTTCCAGTACAGACTGATGGCCAAGTCTCACCTGATCAGCTTTCTGCCTGGCTCCGTTGAGTCTGCAGATCCCTCCCTGTTAATGAGACTTTTGTCCTCACGCCTCCTAACCTCTCTGCTCCACTGCTGCCCTTGCTCAGACTGGCAGAGACGTGGGAGTTATGAGGATTGATGAGTTCTCAGAGGAGGTGACTGGAGAAGGAAGAGAGAAGGGGCCTAAGCACTGAGTCCCTCAAATAAGAAAAGAAAGGAGAAAAGGGGAGATAAATTAGAGGGAAAAGATTTGACCAGGCAGGGCTGCTGAAGCCAAGGAGGGCATTTCAAGAGCACTGGTTGCCAAAACATCCCTCAGATCCCTCCACACATGCTTCTCGTCTCTGATCTTACCCTGTGTATTTCCAGAGCAAGCACATTTTGCACTTGATTGTATATGGGATTTTATTCGCTTTAGAATAGAACTCTGCTTCCAAATGGGATTTGAGATGGCTTACAAATGTAAGTGTATGATAGAAGGGGTCAATATTTTTGATGACCCAAAAGTTAAAACAACAACAAAAACAAAGCAGAGAAATCTGCATGTCCTGTTCTGAGCACAGAAATGAACTTTGATTATTATGCTCTTTGATTGTAAGTCCTTTCCCCCTGCTATATTATAAGCTCCCAATGAACTTAGTTTACACTAAAGTGGACCAATTGCCTCCCTACTGTCCAGTCTAGACATGGCTAGACTACCAACAACTGCTTAAGAAAATAATTCCTGACTTGAATTGGTGACGTTTACTACCTTGTTCTGCACACCATTGGATTTTCAAATGACTTGCAACTCTTTTTCCTTTTTAAGATTTTTTAAAATGTTTATTTATTTTTGAGAGAGAGAGATAGAGTGTAAGCGGGGGAGGGTCAGAGAGAGAGGGAGACACAGAATCTGAAGCAGGCTCCAGGCTCTGAGCTGACAGCACAGAGCCCGATGCTGGGTTCGAACCGACAAACTGTGAGACCATGATCTGAGCCTAAGTCAGCTGCCCAACCAACTATGCCACCCAGGCACCCTGACTTGCAACTCTGTTAGTTATGATCTTTAAAGACTGATTAACATTTATGTTAAATCTTTTGACAACACTTCTTGGTTTCAATTGCTTTTTGAATCTTCTGCATGATTTCCTAATAATATATTCACATATAAACATTTAGAGCACAAGAAACGTTCAGATGATTAAGTATAACTTCACACTGTAGACAAGAAGACTGAGATCTGGAAAGGTTAAAATGACTTACTTAATGTCATCCTGAAAATGACCGAGGAGCTATTTGGAATCTGTGATTATTGTAATACACATTTGACTACATTCTATTTCATTCTAAGCCTTGAGCTCAGGATTTTGTACCTTCTTCACCAGAAAAGATTTTTTTTAAAAGATTTGAATTGCACTTTTTCTCCAATAAAATATTCACTGGCTTTACTGTAACTTCGTTTTCCCTCAGCCTATGTTTCAGTTATTTCCAATCATTCTCACATGGTCAAGGACATCAATCAACTGTTTCTGGTGATTAAACTTTGATTATTTCACTGTTTGCCATTACATTAGGTATGTCTGTGGCACAAACACGGTGTGTGTGGTCTGTTCTGTGGAAGGAGATGAAATAAAGTGCTGGGTTGTCTTTGGAATGTCACATCTGTAAGAAGTTCATCGTTACTTTGACCCACACTGAATAATTCACCATGGGATGATGCATCAAAGGTGTGGGTAATAAATCTCAATTCAGATGACCAGAGAAGCTTATTCCTTTAATGAAGTATTTTGAAATAACTTCAGGAAGTCCTTAACGCTGAAGCATTGATGCAAATGGAAGGTCACAAGGCTGAAATTGTTAGATGCTATCGATATTACCTACAGCTCAGGGAGAAAGGCCATCCCATGCCAGAGACGCTTTCAGTATATGACTGAATACATTTTGTAATTATTTTCATCCAGGGACATTAAAATGCTATATAAGGGACAGAAGCTAGGTTCCTTATTTCTCTGCAAATATCAATACATTTTCACTCACCATGTCATGGTTGAGAAGGAAACACCACTCATGACTCACAGTGCTAAAGATGATATAGAATCAATGAAAGACTAAGTCATCAATATATCAATCTGTGTGCTCCCAACCAAAGAGACTAATGTGAAAATTAATGACCTTTAAAATTCAAGGATTGCACATACATCAATCTAATTGAAGAAAGAACTGAAAAAGCGTTCCATCAATTACTGCCACCAAGCAGGAAGGAGAGATTAATGACACATGTTGATCAAATGCAGTACATAAAGAGCAAGATCGCCTTTTGCTATCATTGCAAGTCCAGAGATAATCTTGAGTTTCTTTTTGTAGTGAAGTTTGGGCTACGAAAATGACTAACAGAATGTAATAAGAGTCCCATGACTCTGGGTGCATAGAGAAGTTTCCTTTGATCTAAAATATACCCAGTCAGCAGTTCCCACCAAGCGCACAGACTCGACTTGAGACCACGGCTCAAGTTCTTCTATGCGCTTAAAAGCAAAGAGCCTTCTTTGTTCTGTTCTTTTCCCAAGTACACAGAGTACTGTTTTGGCTTCATGATAGTTTTGTCTCTATTCACGAAAACTCCTTTCTTATTAAATAAAAAAAATGGAGAGAAACGTAGTATCATTACAGGGCGGTTGTGTGTGTTGGTGTTACCTGTCACTATCAAAGCTGCAAAGAACCACTGGAGAACAGAGCACAACATACAATTTAGGAAGATAGTCACTTGCAATCATTTAAAATAACCTCCTTCTTTTCCCAATGGCTGCCTTGGGAACACAGACCACCTTCTTATCTCTTGTAACCCTTCTCATTTACGAGCATCAGAAAGCAATTTTCTGTAAGTGTTGAAGAGATTATATGTTGTATATACACCGTGTGCCGATATAACGCATTATTTCATCCATACACTGTCTATAGGCCTCTGCAGATTCCCAGAATAAAGCAGGGTTTCTCCAGCTTAGGCAGAAAGATTTGCTGAATTCCCTTGGGCTTGCGGACCTCTCATCACTCCTGACACCAGCCTAAACATGATCAAAGTTTTCTCGTGGGAAAGCTCATTTTGTTAGGGTTGTTTTTTTCTTTTATTCTGGCTGCCCTTCTCTGAGCCGCTGCTCCCTGAAAAACCCCTCACAGTCTTTCACTGGAAATGGCAGTCTCGGGATCAGCAGAGAGCATGTCACATACTTGAGCCCTGTTTCTATCAAATTTAATTGCTTTTTCTACTCTCGTCCCTGGCCATGTACACTTCCTTGCCCTGTCGTTTATGGCTTTTAGACTCAGCTATGTGATGTGTTCTGGGGAAAAGGAAAATCCACACATTCTGATCTCTTGAAATTCAATCACTGATCTTATAAACACGTAAGTTATCCCCCATGGTTAATACCAAAGGCAACTTATAATATCTGCGTTTCTTCTTTTCTAATTTGTTTGTTTGTTGGTTGGTGGTGATGAGGAGGGAGAGGTGATTTCCCACCACTCGAGCAAGTCTTGTTTTCTCCTCAATTTCAGCATCAAAATCTCAGTTATCCGACATGCGTAGTCTCCTACTGATTTGTCTAAGGTTTAACTAGCAGGAGTCACATGATAAAATCCTTTTTTATTTATTTAAAAATATTTTTATGTCTTTATTTTATTTTGAGAGAGAGAGACAGAGCGTGAGCAGGGGAGAAAGAGGGAGACACCGAATCTGAAGCAGACTCCAGGCTCTGAGTTGTCAGCACAGAGTCCGACGCGGGGCTCAAACCCACGGACTGTGAGATCATGACCGGAGCCGAAATCGGCCGCCTAACCAACCCAGGCACCTAAC
The DNA here is from genome assembly GCF_006229205.1 of Suricata suricatta. Lineage (NCBI taxonomy): Eukaryota > Metazoa > Chordata > Mammalia > Carnivora > Herpestidae > Suricata > Suricata suricatta. The sequence continues at coordinate 15,457,529 of NC_043703.1, forward strand.
TAACCCAGGCGCCCTGATAAAAAATCCCTTTTTATTTCTTACTCAATAAAATAAATACAAGAACGATCCTAAGAACAACAGACAGACCAGAACCAGGCACTTAGGCGTTTATGCATGTCCTAACTGCAGAACTATCTCTTCCTATGAAGCACCGTAATGTGTAAGCCATTCAGCAGTGAGTATGGAGAGTTCTGCAAAGAACCTATGAAGGATACATTCACACACACAAAAATTAACATGATGGACATTCCTGTTTCAAGTCCAAGGTTTAATATAACAAAGTCTCAAGAGAGCTTTGATTCCCAGACACCCTGGTGACAAATCCTTCCCCGATTCAGGAGGTGAGTGGAAATAAGCAGAGGACACTGAGGCCCACCCAAGGAGCATTGCAGCAGTCCTATCTCCAGAGTGACAGGAGTTCCACAGTTGTTAGTGGCGGGAGGAGAGCATCAGGAGCAGAGCCAGGAGCCTGCTGGGGAACTAACTAGCCAGCATGCGTCCGCCAGGTCGGTGATGGAAGAATGTGTGCCTGAGATTAATGTTTCACAGCTGGGATGGAGACTTGGATACAGGCATCGCCGATAGGTTTTGCAGCAGGAAACAGATGAGAAATTATAGCATCCAAAGAGCCTGCTACACCAAATTAATGATAAATTTACACCCATGAGACAATTGGTGGCAAAAAAAAAAAAAAAGGCAGCAACCCTTATCTTTGATTTTCCCCTTTGTCCTAATTTGCCCAAATAGTACACTTCTTCACCAGGCAGTTCCTCTACCAACATTTATTTATCATGGTTTTGGAAATCTTTTCCTTTTCATTCCCTGACAGTATCGAATAGCACCTCTACTTCTGAAACTTTAAGTGGTGACTGCATCTTTAAGAGTGAATTTTTAAAAATTTAATTCCAATATAACTGATGTACAGTTATATTAGTTTCAGGTGTACAATATATTGATTGAACAATTTGATATATTACTCAGTGCTCATCACAGTAAGGGCACTCCTAATCCTGATCACAGATTTCACCCATCCTCCAAACAACTTCCACCCTGGTAACCACCCATTTATTTTCTGTATTGACGAGTTTATGTTTTTGTTTGTCTCTTTTTTCTTTGCTCATTTATCTTGTTCTTAAATTCCACATATGAATGAAGTCATATGGTATTTGTCATTCTTTGACTGATTTATTTCACTTAGCATAATACCCTCCAGCTTCATCCAGGTCATGGTAAATGACAAGGTATCATTCTTTTTTATGGCTGAGTAACATTCCGTTATATATACACCACATCTTTCGACATTCATCTATCAATGGACACTTGTGATGCTTACATTATTTGGCTATTGTGAACAATGCTACAATAAACATAGGGGTACATATATCTTTTCAATTCAGTGTTTTTGTATTCTTTGGGTAAATATCCGGAAGTGGAATTATTGGATCTGATGGTAATTCTATTTTTGGGGGGTGAGTGGAAACTCCATATTATTTTCCACAGTGGATTCATCAGTTTGCATTCTTACCAACAGTGCATGAGTATTCCCTTTTCTCTACATCCTTGACAATACTTGTTGTTTCTTGTGTTTGTGATTTTAGCCATTCTGACAGGTGTGAGTGGTATCTGATGGTAGTTTTGATTTGTATTTCCTTGATGATGCGTGATGTTGAGCATCATTTCATGTGTTTATTGCCTATCGATATGTCATCTTTGGAGAAATGTCTGTTCATGTCTTCTGCCCATTTAAAAATTGGATTATTTATTTTTAGATGTTGAGTTGCATAAATTCTTTATATATTTTGGATATCAACCCCTTATTTGATAAGTCATCTGCAAATATCTTCTCCCATTCAGTATATTGTCTTTTAGTTTTGTTGATTGTTTCTTTTGTTGTGCAGAAGTTTTAAATTTTGATGTATTCCCAATAGTTTAGTTTTGTTGATTCTTTCCTTTGCTGTGCAGAAGCTTTTAATTTGAGGTATTCCCAATAGTTTAGTTTTGGTTTTGTTTCCCTTGCCTCAAGACACCTATCTAGAAAAATGGTGCTATGGCTGATGTCAGAGAAATGATTGCCTGTGTTCCTTTCTAAGATTTTTATGGTTTCAATTCTCATATGCAGGTCTTTAGTCCATATTGAGTTTATTTTTGCATATGGTGTAAGAATGTGATCAGGTTTCATTCTTTTGTATGTAGCTGTTCAGTTTTCCCAACCCCACTGAAGAGGATATCTTTTTCCCAATGCATATTATTGCCTACTTTGTTGAAGACTAATCGACCATAGGATGGTGGGTTATATATAACCTATGAACAAAATAGCCTTTAAAACGAGGACTAAAAAGAGAAAAAGAAGAATACTATAATAAAGGGACAATCCAACAAGAAGATATGACAACTGCAAATGTTTATGCACTCAACATGAAAGCATCCAAATACATAAAGCAGCTATTAACAAACATAAAGGAAGTAATTAATTCTAACACAATAATAGTGGGGGACTTTAACAGCCCACTTAGGTCAATGGATAGATAATCCAAACAGAAATCAACAAGGAAACAATGACTTTGAATGACACCTTGGACAAGATGGATGTAACAAATATGTTCAGAATATTCCACTCTAAAACAATGAAATACACAGTCTTTTCAAGTGCACATGGAGCATTCTCCAGAATAGATCACATGTTAGAGCACAAAGTAAGTCTCAACAAATTCAAAAGATTGAAGTCACACCATGTACCTTTTTTGACCACAATGAAACAAAACTAGAAATCAACAACAAGAAAAAAAACCTAGAAAGAACACAAATATATGGAGGTAAAATAATGTGCTAATAAACAATGAGTACTCAACCAAGAAACTAAAGAGGAAATAAAAAAATACATGGATAAAAATAACAATGAAAACATAATCATCTAAAACCTTTGAAATGCATCAAAAGCTGTGCTAAAAGGGAAATTTATAGAATACAGGCCTAGCTCAAGAAACGAAAAATTGCAAAAAAGTGATCTAGCTTTACACCTAAAGGAGCCAGAAAAAGAAGACAAAACAAAACCCCAAACTAGTAGAAGGAAGGAAATAAAGATTAGGGCATAAATAAATGAAATGGATACTAAGAGTCAGTAGACAGATAAATGAAACCAAGAGTTAGTTCTTTGAAAAGATCAACAAAATTGATAAGCCTTTATCCAGACTCATTGAGAGAGTGAGAGAAAGAGAGGATAAACAAATTTAGAAATGGAAGAGAAGAAAGAACAACCAACATTACAGAAATATAAAAGATTATAAGAAAATAGTATGAAAGGTTATATGCCAACAAATTGGACAACCTAGAAGAAATGGATAAATTCCTAGAAACATATAACCTCCCAAAACCGAAGTAGGAAATAGAAAATTTGAACAGAGTGATTATCAGCAATGAAATTGAATCAATAATCAAGAAAACTCCCAAAAAACAGAAGTCCAGGACCAGAAGGCTTCACAGGTGAATTCTACCAAACATTTAAGGAAGAGTTAATACCTTTTTTTCCCTCAAACTTTTCCAAAAAACAGGAGAGGAAGGAAAGCTTCCAAATTCTTTCTATGAGGCCAGGTTTACCCTGATAACAAAACTGGATAAAGACACTACAAAAAAAGAGAATCATAAGTCAATATCTCTGATGAACATAGATGCAAAAAACCCAACAAAATACTGGCAAACTGAATCTAACAATACATGGAAAAAAACTTTCACCATCATCAGGTGGGATTTATTCCAGGGATGCAAGAATGGTTCAATATTTCCAAATAAATCAGCATGATCAACCCATCAACAAGTGAAAAGATAAAAACCTATGATCATTTCAATAGATGCAGAAAAAGCATTTGGCAAAGTACAACAATCATTCCTGATAAAAACTCTCAATGAAAGGTGTAGAAGGAACATACCTCAACATAATAAAGACCACAGACAACCCCACAGATAATATCATACTCAATGGTGAAAAACAAGAGCTTTTCCCCTAAGATCAGAAAGACAAGGATGTCCACTGTCACCACTTTTATTCAACATCATTCTGGAACTTCTAGCCACAGCAGTCAGACAAGAAAAAGAAAAAAGAAAAGAAATAAAAGGCATTTAACATTGTAAGGAAGATGTAAAACTTTCACTATTTGCAGAAGACATGATTCCATATACAGAAAACTCTAAAGACCCACCAAAAAAAAAAAAAACTATTAGATGTGATAAATGAATTCAGCAAGGTCTCATGATACAAAATCAATATACAGAAATCTACCCCATTTCTATATACTAATAATGAAGCAGCAGAAAGAGAAATTAAGAAAACAATCCTATTTACAAATGCACCAAAAATAATAAACCTAGGAATAAACTTAACCAAGAAGGTGAAAGACCTGTGTTCTGAAAGCTATGAAACAATGATGAAAGAAACTGAAGATGACACAAATAAATGGAAAGACATTTTATGTTCATGGGCTGGGAGAACAAGTATTATATAAATGCCCATACTACCCAAAGCAATGTACAGATTTCATGCAATCCCTATAAAAATACCAATAGCATTTTTCATAGAACTAGAACAAATAATCCTAAAATTAGTATGGAACCACAAAAGACCTCAAACAGCAAAAGCAGTCTTGAAAAAGATGGAACCACAAAAGAGCTCAAACAGCAAAAGCAGTCTTGAAAAAGAAGAACAAAACTGGAGATATGATAATCCCAGACTTCAAAATATACTACAAAGCTGCAGTAATTAAAACAGTAGGATACTGGTACAAAAACAGACTCGTAGATTAACAGAACAGAATAGAGAGCACAGAAATAAACCCATGATTATACGGTCAATTATATGCAACAAGGGAAGCATCTTAACAGGGATTAAAACCCACTTTTTAATGTAAAATTTCATACAAATGTAAGTAAAGAGAATAGTATAATGGACCCTCATGTACCAATCAGGCAACTTCATCAATTATTAATTCATGATAAATCCTGTTTCATTTACTATCTTCTCTTCCCCTCCCCTTCCATCCCTAAACCCTTATCGCCAGATTATTTTGAAGGCACCTCCAACCTTCCCATCATTTCTCTTACATGGAATTTGTTATCAAATCTCCAGGAAACTGCAAGTCTGTGGCTTTATTTTTTTCTACTTCTATTGAAACAAAACATATTTCAGGGGCTTTTACTATTGACTTCTTGTCCATTTTTATTACAGCTAAAGTCACAACAATTGTACCATTAAGATAACTGCTGAAGACATTCACATGAACGCAATTTTAGATTAGCAAATTCATCAGTGATTTAAAATATTTAAACCATTTCACCTCTGATGGACTATGGTAAAATATTTCCACACAGTAGGAATAAAGGTAAGAAAATACAGTGCTCCGAAACTCTATAGGAATTCTGTTACAGCTCTTTCCATACCTATATTTGGTTCCTTGATACTCCTTTCAGAAGATGCCCCATTTCACAAAAATGCATCCTTTTTACTGTATCATTTGTGCCTTTACGAATCTGTGCAGTGTTCAAAGTTAGTACCAGAAAATTAAAATCTAAAATGTTGTTTGTATATTTAGTTTATTTTCCACATTGGATTCCAAGTTACATAGGCATAGACTGTCTCTTAAATTCCTTCATATTTATTCATGACTTATAGAGTGTTTAGCATTTATTGATGCTTAACAAAAACTTGTCAATTTATTGGTCTGTGTTTGTTTTCATTATAAAACCAAAATATATTTTACAACGTGATAGATTCTTCAACCTAAGAATAGTGGTATGTTTGCTGGAACCAGCCATTTCCTGTGCCCACGCGAGACATTGCTAATCCATCCGGGTACCCTTTTCTAAGTTGGGATGGAAACTGCAACTTATTTGCTATCCCTGCTCTAAAATCATTTAGAGAAGAGATGTGAATCACTAATTCTGCTATTGAACTTATCAAATATTGTTATGTTTGAAACGTTTGGCAGGTGACTTACAATACCCCTGTATGTTTTAGGTGAATTTAGGGCTCTTATATACATGTATTCTAACCAAAGCATGGTTTCCGTGATGGGCTCGGAGTGAGATCTGGTTTCAAACTCTAATCCCATTACTCAATAGCTGGGAGACCTTGAACAAATCACCTAATCTATATCAGCTTTTTTGTGTGTGTATAAAATTTAAATAACGTCCTTCCTTCTTCAGAGGGCTGTTCTGAGCATCAGATGAAATAAAGAAACTGAATGGTTTTTTAAGTTCTTAAAGCTTTATAAAATATCTGCTAATATAAGCGACATCATAGAGGTCAGGCAAATAAGCACAGACCTTTGTCCAGGATACGATAGTACAAACTTTAGGAAACACTGGTTTCCAAACTTATCTTCACTCACATAGCGATCCCTTTGATTCCCCTTTATATATGATTGTCAGAGTGGCCTGGGTTTAAAAGGGATCCCTTCCAACAGTAATCTGAGGTCTGGTGATGTTTCATCATAACTCTATTGCTCGGGGCCCATGCTGGGGAGCAGGGTGGGGGCGGGTCAAATTGATAGGATAGAAAACTAAATTGTAAACACAATGAGAAGTTTGATGCTAAGGGAAATTTTATAGAGCCAATGATTTGAGACTAGTGATGATAAGACTGATTAAAAAAAATTGCTTCAGGGGGATTCCCCTACAGCTTTGGCCTCCTGTTCTAACCAGGAGACTAGCTGACCGTATGTCTCATTGAAACAGATTTCCAAGAAAGCTGTTCCTGAGTCTCTAGCTCGTTGGCATATATGACAATATGGAAAATATGCAGCAGTTAATTTTCCTAACCACCCCGAAACTAACATATTTGCAATGCATTTCATCAGCAACTTAGTAAATTGCCATTTAAGAGGTACATTACTTTTACAATAGTATCATAAAACTCCCGCTGCCAGCCATAATTCACAGGTGGTAGCTGAGGAAAAGTGGATTCAATAGTACTTCAATATCCCTCTGTCCTGAGGTGCTGGTTTCTAAGGAACAGGCTGGCGATGTGTGTGTGCATGTTTCTACTTTGGGGGTTTTGAGTCAAAATAATTTATAAACCTATCTCTTCCTTTCTCTCTTTTCAAGCCTGAAATGCTCATGGGCATATCAGCAGCTGTATGGAAATGGTTCGGGTGATGAGTGGGTCCTCTCTGAAGGTCACTTGGTGTAATATTTGAGGAGGTGCTTCACATTTATATTTAGCATTCAGGTCCTTGGGTGATATTTAAAGTGAATTTTAAATGCATAATAAGAATGATAAGAAATGAAGGGTTTTCATTGACCATATTTTATAGGAAAAAAATATCTAGTGAAATAGGGACATTAGGCTCCAGGATGCTGGTTACTTTAAATTTTTATATCGCTTCATCTCCAAATCAAATGTCAAGTCAAAGTAAATTCCTTAAGTACTTTGAAAATCTCTCTAAGTCATTCAACCAAATTTGGAAGCATCCATCCAAATGTAGACTTGGCTGTCAGAACAGGAGGTGGGGACAGAAAAATCAGTGCCACTGGCAAAATGAATAGGGAGCAAACTAATATTTTTTAAGGAAAAGCACAAATTCCATTTTGTTAAAAGTATACCTTGTAAGGCTTCAACAAATATGATCCTAATAAGTCTGCAGCCAACTGCACTTTCCACATTTCCCACCCGAAAATTCTACCTCATGTCTCTTTTTTTGGCAGAAGGGTAAAACTTTATATTAAAAACATTTTTTTATGGTATGTCTCTGTCTTCACTTAAAACCCAGCAATTCTGACTTGCTTGAAGCTTTACCTCTTATTCCCTTTATTGTCGCCTTTCAGAAAAATGGATGTTCCCTGACTGAACATAATGCTTATTTTTTTAATGTCATACCACTTACTAGTTTGCTCTTTCAAAAACGAAAGGACAAGGGAAATGTTTAAGAAACTATTCAGGTAATTATAGGTAACTTGACATTTCATTATTTCATTATTTTCTTCTTTATTCCATCTCCGTGTGGCCCTGGGTGACGGACGGTCCACCACGTGACAGATGTTTAGTTCTGGAGAGAACCTCGAGACAGTGTCCAAGCCGTTAATCTGATGGGTCAGGAAACTGGAGTCTGAGACATGGAATAACGCTTGCCTGAGGTCACACCGTTGCTAACGAGTGACAGTATCTTCACATTGTTCCCAAAGCCATTTCTCATCTAAATGATGCGACACAATTCGGCACTTGGAACTATGTACTGGGTCCCCCCAATGATCAAATGCAGTTTGAGGGTGTTCTGTCTTGGCGAAGCGCAGAGCAGTCATATATGCACTGTTTCTCCTTGCCCTGGTAGTAGGGCAGCTTTCCTTCTTGCAAAGTGAGAAGGGAAAAAGCTAAGGAGGGAAGTGTCTCGCGCAGTCTAAGTGGCCCAGCTTTTAGACGGAAGCCACAGGTGACTACTTACTCCCATCTGGCTAAACAGTGTTCTAATGAGGCGGAAGAGCCCATCTCTGTCTGCACAGATAAATGACAAACCAAAAATAGTGTGTGTGGTCTACTGGTAGACATAAAAAGCAATGAGGTCAGCCTGGAGTCCATAAGCAATGAGCGCTAATGTATTCTTCTGCCTGCTCTGATTTGCTTACAAAATCATGCAGTTTTAAAAGAGAGAGGACAGGGCTTAACGAAAGGAAGAAAAAAAAATTAGAAATGTCAACTGTAATCCTTTGAAACAGGTAGTGAACGCTCAGGAGTCCAACTGTTTTGATGTTCTGAGTCCTGCCGGTGAGTGACAGGGAAAATGAAGACCCTCTCAGACAAACCCATTGTGCTCCTGTCAAAGGTGGCTGAAGTTCTGTTCAAACACCTGTTTCTAGCCTTTATGAATATTAAAAGCCACTGTGATTTTTTTTCAGGAAGCAATGATTTTGAAGTGTTACAGTACACAAAAGACATCGTCTCAGTTTGTTCCAATTCGCTGCCACTCCTCACTGTTCCCTGACGACGTGCGTAATTTTTTAAGTGTGTGGCGGTTAGATCTGTAGACACAGCACACGCAGACTGAGAAACAGGGCTGCTCTTGAAAATATTCGTATCAGTCATTTTGATTTCATTTTACACGTGATTTGCTTTTAATTTAGCATCAAGGTGCTAACCACATAAATCGTTAAGGAATTATAAAATGAAGGAGCCCCGGAAGCGGGGAAGGCATGCCTCCCGGCACTGTCACCCCATCCCTAAGAGCCATGGGACTAGCAATTGTTGAGGGAGGCTGATCCCAGTGGGTAAATAATTCTCTGTCAATTAAAAGGCATGTATTTGAAATGTGCATGGGCATTCCAGAATGTAATAATTTCCCCCTAAATTTAGTTTGCATGGGATTATCCTTCCTTCTAAAGTTCAATAAAGGTAGGTGACATGAACCAACTGGATTTTATGTAGTTTCTTTAAAACATATATCACAGATGCAACAGACTGTCCGGAACACTGCCGTTAAACCTTCCAGCCACTCTTTCAGAGCTGTGTCTCCGTTTCAGATGAAACTGTGTTACACAAATCACAGCCCCATTAAATGATCGCTTGTAACGAATTCCTTCCTGATTTCACTAATGCTAGGTCTCGACTAATCCCTACTTTGTGAAAAAATCCAACCCCCTGTAATCGTTCATCACTGGAGCCCGTTTTGGAGCCAGTTTCAGTGCGTGTCACATTACAGCTGCTAAAAAACGAGTTTTTTCCAATTCTTTTTTTGAAATTCAGGAAGTAAAGTCTGTGGGGGTCAGGAAATTACACTTGGGTTGTCTAGGATTTGCAATCTACATTTTAATTACTCATTTACATTTAAGGATGGAGGCAAAGCCAAATGGTACTTACATCAAAAGGGATCTGAGAAGGACCTGACGAAGATTACTTCATGTTGCCCGGCTATGATGCTTGTATGCTTAGGAAGTTAAGAGAGGTAGAGTAGAAATCAGACAACCTAACCTCCTTTTTCTTCTTTGGCTCTTGGGAACACCTGTATCCTGTCCTCTTTAAGGGGTAATTCTAGACATAAAAAGGAAAACCTGCTGCCTATGAAGGAGTAGTCACCATCCTTCACCGCGACAATACCATGATTACCATTTTCTGGATATATGTTACTCTGTAAACCACAAACATTAAGACCTGTGTATGATGGATGACCAATAGACACATGAAATGATGCTCAGCGTCACTCAACATCGGGGAAATACAAATCAAAACCACACTGAAATACCACCTCATGCCAGTCAGAGTGGCTAAAATGAACAAATCAAGAGACTACAGATGCTGGTGAGGGTGTGGAGAGATGGGCACCCTCCTACACTGTTGGTGGGAATGTAAACTGGTGCAGCCACTCTGGAAAACAGTGTGGAGGTTCCTCAAAAAACTATCCATAGAACTCCCTTATGACCCAGCAATAGCACTGCTGGGGATTTACCCAAAGGATACAGATGTGCTGATGCATAGGGACACATGTACCCCAATGTTCATAGCAGCACTTTCAACAATAGCCAAATTATGGAAAGAGCCTAAATGTCCATTAACTGACAAGTAGATAAAGCAGATGTGGTTTATATATATGGTGGAATAGTACATTGCAATGAGAAAGAATGAAATCTGGCCATTTGTAGCAATGTGGATGGAACTCGAGGGTGTCATGCTAAGTGAAATAAGTCAGACAGAGAAGGACAGATACCATATGTTTGCACTCATAAGTGGAATAGGAGACACTTAACAGAGGGCCATGAGGGAGAGGAAGGGGGGAAATAGTTGGGGAGAGGGAGGGAGACAAACCATGAGAGACTCTTGAATACTGAGAACAAACTGAGGGCTGAAGGGGGAGGGGGAAAGGAGAAGGGGGATGATGGTCATGGAGGAGGGCACTTGTGGGGATGAGCACTGGGTGTTATATGGAAATCAACTTGACAATAAACATAAAAGAAAAAAAAAGACATATCTATGATGGACCCATAACATTCCTGTCCCATGGAGGCTTGACGCCTCTAAGACCATACAGGCAAGGCAGAAAGTTGCACACCCCTCTCATGAGAGTTCTCAGAATCCAGAAAGACAACAATCAGCCTCCAAGGGCCTTACTATCATTGGTCATTCTGCTATTCCTTGTAACAGTCAACTCTGACTGTGATGTCAATCAGATTGTGTCTTTCCTCTGCACAATGTATTCTCCAAAGACTCCTCAGCTTTGTCCAGAGGAGGAAAATAAGTTGCTGCAGGTGCCTCAAAGGCCTTATGTGATCTCACTCCCAATCTACCTGCTACTTCTCCAACCCCATCGCCAACTGGTACTCTCCTTGTTCAAGCAGCACGGCGACACTGGCTTCCTTGCCTGGTTTGAAACAGTCACCCCACTCCCAGCGCTAGCTACTGCCCTTTCACTCTTCTATCCCTGCCCTCCCCCACCCCCCGGGGACTGATCACTATCTGGCACACAGTATATCATATTTATTTGTTTCATTTACTATCTTCTTCCATTCTTGCACCATTGGAATATATGTTCCATGACATGAAGATAGGATTTTTTTTCTTGTCTTTCTTTTCCTTTTTGGCTTGATCTGCAGCTTCTAGAGAAGTATCTGGCCAAACCAGATGCACAGTCACTATTTTTTTGAATGAATGAATAAATCCATGGCCTCTCCTTGACTCCTTATTGTTTTGTGGCTTGAAGCCATGTAGTTTCCCCCTGAAGGAGACAAGGGGGCCCTTCTCAGATATAAGCCAGAATCTGGTCATGAATACATGTTCAGAGATATCAGATTCCACAAAATGTATCATTTTAGATCAACAATGTAGGCACCTATTAGCGCTTGATTCTGGGAAGCGCTTCTGCAGAGAAGGAGCTGTCCATTAGGCCCAGGGCGGTCTTTGCCCACTGCGCAAAGGTGTCAGGCAAGGGGGTGAGGAGGGGAGAAATCCAGCCTGCTCTCTGCTAGCCAATCCCTGGGCCCTATGGAGTAGCAGGATAGAAGGCCCTTTTGTAATTCCTGTATCCACAGGGTCCACTTCATTACACTTTACCAAAAATGCTCTCCTGGCTAACAGCTGGCTCTAACTGGTCTTCTTCTGTGGACACCCTCACTACCTTCAGTCAGCTCTAAGCACCCAGCTGAACTCCCAGCCTTCACAATTGATTTTCCATTCAGGGCTGCTTTTAGTTTAAGCATGCGAGCATCGCTTCCTAAAGAAAACTGGGTCCAGTGGGCCCTGGAGTCTCCTTCACACAGTCCATCTCCCCACACACAGCATTTGGAAGACGAATAGCTGTTGGTCTTCTGTGGATAAAGCTCTCACTTTAATACCCTAAAATGTTTAGCTTCTTACTTTAAGAAGTTATACAGAATTTCTAAATGACTCCCTCTAAGTAGCAATGCAGCATTTCACTTCAGCATTTTCTTGAATTTGGGGTAAAATTCCCAGGAAACTATCCTTCCCCAAGAAGGAATTCATAACTCATGCATAATGACTTCATTAATAATGTCTCTAACACAGACAGTGCCTGAGGCACCTTATTCCTATACTTGGGATTTTTGACCTAAAACATATCTGAAATGAGAATTTGTTTTAAAAAATGTTTAGAAAGCTTTCTATATCCCTCCATTCTTCAAATCAGTTAAAACAATTCCAAGAATCATCTGCACATGGCATTCGAAAATTTTCCTTGACTTGGTTATTCTTAGGACAGTGCATAATTCGAGTTGACCCAGAAGTCATTGTGCTCAAGTATGAATTGCTTTAAACATTTGTGTGGGGATGGAAAGTAACTGACTTGTCCTTTGCTAGTGACAGCGACACACTCTGGATTGTCTAGTTTTGTTTCCACCATAGCTTTGATCTCCAACATGGTATTTTTCACAAGGCTGCTCTGTTATTAAACTCAACTGAAATCAGTGTGCCTGATTGATCATCAGCTGGTGACAATTAAATCAAGAAGGGCTCCCAAAGGAGGAAAAGGGCAGAAGAAGAATCCAGGCATGGAGTGATTCTGAAATCTGTTTCCCAATCTTCTGCTTGCATCGCGAGCTACTAAAATCTGGTGTGTGATACATGTTTAGAGTTTTTAATGCACATTATTAACTCAAGAGCAGTAAAACATGTGAAGACATTCTTTATTTTAACCAACGGCAGACTCTAATACAGCATAAATAATGATCTAGGGAAAAAGGCATTTCCCCACCTTTTCCATTGTGTTCTGCTTCCCAATATTCTCCCCAGTTTTATGTCTATTGATATTCTCGCTACTGCCTTACTTTATATCCACAAACATTAACAAATATTTTTAATGTCTATTTATTTTGAGAAAGTGCAGGTGGGGTAGGGGCAGGCAGAGAGAGAGGAAGAGACAGAAATCCAAGCTATCAGCGCAGAGCCCAATGTGGGGCTCAATCCCACAAACCTCAAGATCATGACTTGAGCTGAAGTCAAGTGTCACATACTTAGCCGACTGAGCACCCTGGCGCCTCTAGATCTGCAAACATTTTTAAGTCTATTCTTCCCTCATCCCATCGCCACTTCACAGGGATTGCCTTGACCTGTCATATTTTGTCCCCAAACCATGTGAACACTGTGTCCAGATCATTTGACTCCATTTCCTCACCATGTGTTTATTACTAAAACTCCCTGAATTCTGGATTCAGCATTCACTGCATTATTGATTTGGCTTTCTCAAAAGATTTCTCATAATTTGCCAAATTCAACAATGTATTCTGAGTCCAAATCCCCCACATTAATTCTGTAGCACCCAGACGTGCCCTCTCATGGGGAAACCACTCACTCAGCGAACTCCACTTTGTTCTTGGCTTTAGTCAGAGGAAGGGGACAATCTCCCCATGGTTCCTCTGCCTCACTGATCCCTTCTGCTGTCTGCTTTGGTCTCACACTCTAATCAGATTCAAAATTCGAGCGTACCCTAGGGTGCTGTCCTTGACCCATTCTTTCTCTTCGCTGTGCACTTTCCCTGTGTGATCTCCCTCCTTCTTTGTCCAGCCCTCCACGGCTGACCGTGGAGCAGTTTCTCACTCTGGGACTCCAGCAACAAAGCCAGCAACAGACTTCCCGGATCTGGTTTCCCGTCCTTTTAACCCGATGCTCATTTCTCCTGGAGCTCGAAGGCTTGACCTCCTGCCTTCAAAAGCTTTCACAAGGTGATTCCAACTTCTTTTTAAAGTTTCATTCTTTGCTAGACATGCCTGAGGCTATTTACATACTGGAAATTTGAGGGGAAACAAGGCTTTTGGCTCCCCCCTCCGTACACCAGGGAAAAGCTAGGATGGTGGAGGAGCAGTCTTTGTCCTTGTCGGCCTCGCTTTCTCCACCTCAGAGCTTCTAGACAAGATCCTGGAGGTTCTGCTCCGGAAATATTTGTGCCATGAATAAAGGTACAGACGAATGCCTCAAAATCTGGCCACTGGAATATTAAATAAGCTGCTCAAAGTCACCTTCATCTTAAAGCTTTTCTTAATCTCTCCATCTTGATTTATATTCTCACTCCCTTTGACCTTCATAGCACTTCATGTGTAACACATATTTTACCTCGTATTTTAGTATTTTGTGCAATTGTCTTGGTGTTCCGACTGGCTATTTCATTCAGGCTCTCCAAGAACAGGTACATCACCTACACCTTGAAAGTCCCCAAGTGCTCTGAACACAATTCACTGTATGAAGCAACAGCTTAATACGAACATGTTGAGTTTCTTTTAATTCAAGGACTAACATCCTTGAAGTGGAAATCACAAAATCCCTGTTTTTGCAGAATGTCCACCGTAACTGTTAGCTTGGGGTATGGTGTTTCCTTGTCACCTAATTGCTCAGAATTTCATTTCCTTTATAAATGGGGTCAATAATACTTATCTAAAAGAGAGACTCCAAGGATTCTTTAATTAATGATGAAGCACATTCCAAGATCCTCAGAGGAAATAAAAAGATAAACATTATTATATCTCTTATTACTGCAGATAGCAGTTATTAAACTTTCCCATAAACAGGGACCAAGAACAATTTTAAGCCAAACTAACAGTTTAATAAGAGGCAGCTAGGGGTTTCCACAGTTGAGCTAACGTAAACACTTTGGCAAAAATTATTCCCCTCTTCCGCTGCTATTAATACTGGACAAGATGAGCTTTCCAAGTCTTAGCTTCCTCACCTGTTTAATTAAGACATCCGACGTGATCACCTGTTTAATTAAGACATCCGACGTGATTACCTCAAAGGGCCCTTGTAGCTCCCACATTCTGGCAAATCTTCCATTAACATCTCAAATCTCTAACTGAATAGTCCTTTGTGTTTTTAAAATAACAGTCTACCACTACAACTGCTTTCTCCTAAGCGTTCCATTTCAGCCAAAGCATTGAAGGACAAGTGTAGATTTAAGAAAAAAATCATTTGACCATAGAATGCTGGATAAAATCTTTCAGGGCATTCGGAACATGCAAATCTACATTTCTGAATCTTGGTGTCCTAGAAAATATTTTAGCTTAGGGTAGAGAATAATCAGGACAGATTCATGTATACTCCACATCACAAGCTAATCAGAGTTTCTCACAAATAGAAATTAATGTTTCTCATTAGCATTTTCCCTGGGGCTCGAGGTAATGCTTACATAGTTTCTCCTGGGAGTATTTTAGAGTCCTAGTGCAGTAAGGCAGCTCAGAGACGATGTCAGACATTTGGTAACAAACCAAGTAGTGTACTCAGGTTTTTTGGAGGATGCTTACAGAATGGATAATTTGAAATGTCCCACTGAACCATGAGAAAGGTCTGCAGAGAAAGCTGTTTTAGAAAACTCCCTCCTTGATTGGACTATATAGCATTTTGTAGTTCACTCATTGATGTCTAGTGTAATAGTAGGTGTATCCAGCTGTCTTCAAGACTTGTCATGATGCTTTTAAAAAATGTGGTAAAAATTATGTAATATAAATTTACCCTCTTAATACTTTGCGGCATACAGGGCAGTATGGTTAACCATCTGTACGTCGTGGTATGACGGATCTCTAGAACCGTCCATCCTTCATGACTGAAACTTTATCCACTGAACAACTTCTCCTCCCATCCCCTCAGCCCTTGGCAACCACCATTCTACCTTCTGTGTCTAGAAGTTTGACTACTTAAGTTATCTCGGCTAAGTGGACTCGTGCAGTATTTGTCTTTCTGACTTTCACTTAGCCTGATTTCCTCGGGGTTCATCATATTGTACCTTATGGCAGAACTTCCTTTTTTTAAAACAGATTTTGTTCATAATATTCCAGTCTTTCTAGTGCCTCTAGTTGATGATATGTTTTTTTCTTAGGAGGGAGAGACACTTCCCTGAAATATTTTAATAAAAGCATTACTCTCCAGGTTAATGCCAGAATTTGGTCTCCCATGATCCATGAGATAAGCTTTAAGAGGTCTGTTTAAGTAACTGGGTCACATTCAAGTGATGTCACTGGTACCTCAGAGAAAGTAACAAGTAAACTAATAATAATAATAATAATAATAATAATAATAATAATAATAAAAAGCAAACAGTAAGCACAGCCTCTCTTCTCACTCAACAGCAACATATTTTCAGTGACCCACTAATTTTTAGCTTTAGTATCACAATAGGGAAAATCAGCATCTTCTGGGGATCATTGGGGGGTACGGTGGGTGTATGATTCATGAGAATTTTGTGCCTATGAATATTCTAGTAGTACAATAGATACAATCAAAGCATACAGTTGAGCAGCGAACAAGGAATGCTTCTACGTTTCCCTTATATCCTAACTTTTTTCCCAAAGAGGCTTCAGCAGGATACATGACACGTTTTCTAGAACTAGATATACTTAAATTCTGGCTTTACCACTTACTATTTGGCTTTGAACCACCTCTCTAAGCCTCAGTTTCCTCACTGGCAAAATTAATGTCACATGCATTTCCCAGGACTGTAGGGGAATGAAATGTGATTTAGGAAGCAGCGGGTCACACACCCCTGATCTAGCATGGTTTCTGCCGCAAATAAGTACCCCGTAAATAAGCCTCGGACCCGACCCTTTCTCATACTTGGAATGCCAGTGCTTTCAACACGCATTGAAATGTCTAGATATCCGAAAAGATCTGAACCCTCTTCAAAGAAATACTGGCAGATAAGAGGTTGAATGTACAAAAGAGATAAATCAGGAGTTGACTATTTGCTTTACAAAACAAGTCTCTGATTAACAGTAAGATTAATGGCTCCCAGTTTTGCAGCACCTCCTGGTCTGTTCGTAAACCCTGGTCTGAGCTTTACCTGATTCTCATCCTGAAAAGAATCCTTCACAGAGCTTCCTAGTGTTCTGCCAAGACTCAAACTCTTACATTTTTGTTTCCCTACAAGTTTTTAAGGTGGCAGCGACTGGGCGATTTGTAGTACCTATTTAAGCCTTATGGAGCTTTGGAAGGAAATCCAAATGAGGCCAGACTGACCTCCCCTGCAAGTCATTTCTATATGTCCTGGTCCCACCAAAAAGAAAACAGTGTCGTAAAACCTGAGCTATTGTGAATTCCTGCAGGATATGAGTTATTAACCTGGGCCATAATTAAATCTCCTGGTTACAAGTGCTGGTGCTTGACCCAGCTATGGGCTCGGCCAACATTTGTAACAAGCTGCCAGTCAATGAAGTCCTTTCTATTTTCTCCGAAGCTTCCGCGCTGGCCCAGAGTCAGGTATCCGAGACACACGACCAGTCACGAATGTTCTTCCAGCCTCCTGTTTCCAATGTTTCTGGAGCAGGTGATCATTAATGCAAATTTATGGGCCATTACAGAATTTTGAAAAGATGTGTTGTGGTTGAATAAAAAGCGTAAGCTTTTCAGTGACTAAATATGTTTTTAAAAAAAGGGAAGTTACAGATTTTAGCCATACTGGTTTCTAGGAAAGGCACTGAGCTAAACATTCCCTGACAGAAACCAAAAAATCTCCTGAAGGAGGGTGATTTCTTTGGAAAAATGTCGATTTCCTCTATTTACAAAAGTGGTCTGAGGATCGAAAGCGAGCACTGTCTCAAAGAAGGGTCTGTTGTGCGCACTCCTGTGGCGGCCCACGTGTGGGGCGTGTAGGAGCCCGTGACAGACTCGGTGTGCAGGTTGGGTGTGGGTATGCGTGTGATGGTATCGCTGGAAACTTCTCTCCTGCGCCTTCCCTAAAAAAATTGCTTGCACCGAGTGGAAGCAAATAGCTCAGAGTACTATTAGTTCCTGTTTAAATTTAAAGTGAGGACTAAGCTAAACATGGTTTCATGAAAGGAGTATTTTTAGGAATGAATGGGTTAGTCAGTCAGTCCTCGAGAAGGAGATTTTAAACACGCCACGGCTACATCTTGGTAAAGAAATATGTGTGCAACGGAGATGTTTGCTTTCTTAGAAAACACATTTTTGGGGGTTGCTTTAAATGATTCTGTAGTCACCACAGACATTTCTCCTGTCTTGTTCTCCCGACGTGGCCAGTTCTTTCAGCTTAAAGCAGACACACACAGTGGCCATCTGGCCCTTTGCGATTTTTCCTATATAGCTTTTCGAGATCAGCACAAAAGATTCTGGAATATATATTTATTTTTATTTTATTAAAACAAAGGTATGTGGCCATAGCCAAAGCAGATCTATTTTTTTCATGTTAATATCCAGATCCCTTTGTTTCTATTTTTCTTTAGTAAATAGGATGCACTGTTGCCTCTGACATTTATTTGTCTGGCCCTAAGATTAGGAAAAACTGACCATAGGGAAAGATCACTTACTGTCACTGTGCTTAGCTTGTACTTTAATGATAAGAAAATCATTTTCTGAGATCTCTTTCAAGCTGAAAATGTTTCACCCAATCTGTTTGCATTTTTAATAACAGTGAAATAAGCAAACTCTTGATAACAGCGTTTCACATTAATTTTTAATAATCTCATGGCTTTTAAGTTGCCCTTTGTATCTCGGTGGGGGAAAACATTCTATAGAAATTAATCAGGAAGCAAATTTATTTCTGATGCTTTCCTTATTCTTGGAGAGTTAGAGAGTCAACGGCACAGGCCGCCAAATGTTTCTGCACGTGCCTGCTCAGAACACAACGCCACTAAGGCAAACGGCCAAGATGATAGTTTTTAATTTTCTGCTTAGTAATATTTCCTCTCTCTTTGTGGTTGGATTCTCCTTGGCTCCACAGCGCTAAGCTGCCTCTACAAACAGTCTTTATGATTGATTACTGCTAGCCCAAGGGGTCCCTGGAATTGTCTGTTGAGCTAGTGTAAAGATCTGAGTGCAGCAATATTTATCATTGACTAATTCATCAAAGTGATGAAAATTTGTTGAACATCTACTGCACAGCAGGTCTTGTATGGGGTACTAGGGGCCATAGTAGTGATCAATTCAGCAGTGGTCAAAACAACAAAGCTGTGGGGACACAGCTGGCCTTCCATACATTCTTTGCAAGGTACCTCTATGGTGCCTTTGGGCCAGGCAATGTTTAGGGGAATCTTCAGGCATTGCACCCCTCCAGCTCCCCGGCCTGATTTGTTCTGGCCTCAGATTCCTCGACTGAAAGAAGAAATAATATCTCCCTCATCGCACTGGTGTGAGGGTTAGATGGAAGAGTCTTATTACAATGCTTGGCACAAAGTGCGATCATAAAGGCTGACTATTCTGTCATCTGCAATAATGGTAATAGTTCAAAAAGTAATAACTGTCATTTATTTTCTGCTATGCATTTATATGATAGGCTCTCCATGGGGTGCTGTTAGGCATATTATCTGTAATTCTCTCAACCATCCTCTGAAATGAGTCTAACAATTTAAATTTGGAGAATTTAAGTAGTTTGGTCAGAAACGTCCTGCTATTGGGACCACCAGGTTTTTTCTTTCTCTAAGGGGACCCTCCCCATAGTTGACTACATGGCAAGAAATGGCTCATGGCTTGAAGATCCAGTCCCCACTGGGGGAATGCTGGGTGTGAGGAGAGATTCCTCCACACATGATTTCAGGAATCATGTCTAGATCCACAGCCCTAACACTAGCAATGGTGGGCAGATGCCTTGAATCAGGTGGTCCTGGGAAGATTTGTTCCCTGACCTCTGTGCCCACTACTTTCATTATGAGATCCACCACTGGCATGAGAGAGGGCCTTGGAAGGCCTTCTTGGCACAGGAAAGCTAACCAATGCCCCCCTCCCCAGGTCACGTGACCTGGAAGAGGACTTTGGCATTTCTGGGCACCCATCTCCTCACACAGAATGAGAAGAGCTGGTTCTAGGGTTCCTCCTCTTTAGATAAGGAAGCAAAGGCTAAGTACTGATTGCATTCAGGCTTTACATCTGGTAATTCATTTAATTCTCCCAGTGACCTTTGAGAAAAAAACATTATTTGTGATTCTAGCCAAGGTTGTCCAGTTACTTAATGGCCAGAAATCTAACTCTGCCCATTCCAAAGCTCGAGATCTTTCCGTATCACCACACTGCTTGAGGGTTTGTGTTTGTTTCCCAGTAATGGTGACTTGGGTATTTTCTATCTTTCCTCAAAGGTCACTGAATACGTTGCCATATGAATTCTGAAACAGATGCCATCCAATCCTGATGGCCTTCCCTGTAACGGCCAATTTTCAAGTGAGTTGCAATGAAGAGTCACATTGCAATATGAGTTACTGTCTTCTTCTTTATTTATGTCTTTTAACCTGGCTTGTCCTAGCATTCTTTTTATCTTGACTTTTCACATGGCAGCACAATCGCAAGTGTGCTTTGGCCTGGTTGTCTGGAAGTTAGTGACGTTTTCCATCTAACTTTGTGTTACGGAGCAGGGGAAAGATACGGCCAATGTCTTTCCCACACCACCCGATCCTAACCTAAATGCCTGCACAACCGCGCTCCCATTGCTGGTAATCTTGCTGACGTGGAGCTGGTAATTAAAATCCTCCTTGGCTTCCATAGCTTCTCTCCTATTCAAGCTACATATTTCAAGTGGTTATTATGCTTAATACAGCAACATTAAAATCGAAATTAAAAAATTACGGGTTGGATGCCTAAATGGAAACAGTGCCAATAAATATTCTCATGTTATTCCTGGATGTAACAGCTTTCGATAACCAGGCCTTCTAGGTATGGTATGTGTATTTGAAAATAAGCACTTACAGATCCAGCTTACACCTGATACAATTATTCCCCATCCTGCCTTTCTGAGATCATAAAAATAACAAGATTATTCTACCAAAGGCAAATAATACTTAGAAACAATTAGAAAAACTTAATGAAAGGAATAATTAAATGTATGTTACATAACAATATATCAAACACATTTGTGTTTGAAAGGAATATCTTTTCATAAGCAGAGTTTGACTGAATGTCAGCATGAATCTTTATTCTCTTGGATTCTTATCCAAAATACCAAAATCTTTTTCCCCCGTTGGACTGTAAAATAAAGTATATTCCAGTTCCCGCCAGATATGACAGTGCTTCATATCATCATATTTACACTTTAGCATTCTGATACTAGAGCAGGGAAATGATTCTTGAAATGCTCCTCATTTTCTGCACTTTATGCATAAGAAATCCCCGTGGCTAACATTTGTGTCTGCTTCCCAAACTTGTTAACAGCATTTTGAAAAAATTCCATTTTAAACTTATCTGTCTAGTTTTTTTTTTTTAAACAAAACAAAATATGTGTGTGTTGGAGTGGCTGTTCTATAAACTCCACTTGACTATGGAATGGCTTCAGGGCATCAATCTTTCCAGGCGTGGAGAATATTCTGTGGGATTACATGCCCAAGTGTGGTGAAAATGGGAGCCCTTCATTTTGCAGGATGTTTTACTCTGAGATGTTTTCACCTCCTGGAAGCAGTCTACACTCTTCCTGCCTTCCTCTACTTTTTGTCTGTCATTTTAGCTACAGACAAAAAAAATTCTCCTGTAAAGGCAATCATTTCTAGAAATTAATGGATTTTCAGATGAGGCCCTCACTATGAAAAACAGTTTCTTCTTTGTAAGGTTTCTTGACACAACTAATAAAAAAATTATTAGGTGTACAGTAGTTTAGGGTAAAATATATTAATAACCAAACTCTAATGTCACAAAATTGCATATGATCTCATATATTTTTCACTACAATTGCCTTGAGTAACACAAAAAAGATAATGCTGCTATCTCTAGAAGGAAAGTCCGTTCCTAAAGGTTTACATGATCAATGTCAGTGTAGCAGCATTAAAAACAAACTGTCCTCCTTGGGGGTGAATTATATTTGTCTCCTTGATGCAGCTGAAGTTGGCATTGGACCTTGTGGCTACCTTGTCCCATGGGAAGGTCAATGAGCCCATGGTCAAAGAAAACTCTCAAGTCTGTTTCACCCATGCCACATGAAAGATATTTCTGGTTATTTCCACTTTCAGGAACATTGTTCTTGACTCCCTGTAACTGGGTGACTGCTGAATTGAGAGTGAAGTGATGGGTGTCAATTCCAGGCCAGAGACTTTAATTACTGCTCTGAGACCTTCCAAGATCTCTTTTATTTGTCTTCTAGCTTGGCCATTGGCAATGTTCAAGATGGCGCCTATGCCCTCACCCTGAGCTCTAGAGTAAGAGATATGGAGGTAAGCCAGAGACAATATAGGATGTAGCCTGAGTGAGAAGTAAATCTTTGCTATGATAAGCCACCAGATTTGGTGGTTATTTGTTACTACTGCATTACTCAGCCTATCCAGATTGATGCAAACACTAAGTAATTTTTAAGAGAAAATATCACATTATAAAGTGAGGGACATAAATTTTATTATGCAAGTGAGGGACACAAATTTTATTATGTATCCATGCCTATTACTGTGCTTATTATCTTGACTCATTAACCTAGGACCACACTAGCTCATATGCCAATTTTGTGTAATTTAGAATAGATCCTGGCCCCAGGGCATGTGTCTTGGAGGTCAGAGTGTGACCGGAGTTTCAGGCTCACCAGCCCTCTTTGCTTGGCACCTTGTGCTGCGATGCATTTAATTTTACTACGCAATGGCATATTTGGTCTTAATTCCTTGTAAGGATTACACACGCTAGGGATCTTCTTTCTGCTGTCTTCAAAACCTTTGATTTCTTTTTACAGTACAATTATTTATGTAGTACTTTTGTGTTTGCAAAGTCTTTTTCACAAAATAGTAATAATTATAATTATACTTAATTGGCAATGTTGATATGAGTATCAAATGAGATAATGTATGTGAACGATGCTTTGTTAACTATAAAATCCTTTACCCGGTGAGTCATTCATATCTCCTCTAATGACTACAGTCTTTGGAAGTAGACCGGCAGATAATTCCGTCACATTACAGATGAGGAAGGTGTGGTTCTACCAGGTACAGTGACTTGCCCAGACCACTCGGCGTGCCATAAAGTCGGACTTGAGTCCATGTCTTTGGATTCCCAACCCATTTCATCTTCCATTTTCCCACCTGAGCAGCAGGAAAGCTGATGTTTCAGCAGCCTCCTAGCAAAGAAGCAGGACTAGGAGTCATGGATGGTATAATCCAAAACCCTTCGCATTGCTGAAGTTATCAACCTCACTGATTTATTTCTCATTTTTCTCAGTGGAGAAATTTGCAGGAAATGATCTCCTTTTGAGAAAGAGCGAAATTCTAGAAGGTTCACGGTGTAGATAAGAAACTATTTCCTAGGAGAGGAGACCGCAGCAGTATATTGTTTGTTTCTCTAGACCCAAGTGTGAATTCCAGCTCTGTCTGGATGGGGATGCTCTGAAAAGAGCCCCCAGCATTACCCTGTGCTCTGCACTTTGCATCTACATTTCAGAATCTGACTCACAAAGTACAAATTATTTATGTATATAAACTTGCTCTAAGCTAAATCAATTTAAATAAATATTTTATGAGTTTGCTTTAGTGTGTGCTGTGTTGTGTTTTCTTTGTAATGATGATGAGAATCTATTGGTCATTGAAGCAACAATGCATGATGGTGGAATGGTGTCACATTTGAAAGAACAGCGATGGCTGTGGCAAGGGAATGTGTTTCTCATAGGAAACTGGAGCAAATGTTAAAAATGGTGCATCGCACACAACAGAACACTTTTGTCACAGAATATGTAGAGCGTTGGGAGTGGGTAGTAGAAGAATGTGGACGTTGGAAACACGAATACAGTTGATTTTTGTTACTTGTGGTAGTTATGATCAGTAAGGTCGTTGAGAACACTGAATTAATGAATATTGAACAATACATTGGTCTCCGGGGAAGTATGGGTTAGTTTCCTGTGAGCCTCTGGTCAACCAATCAATATGTAGCCTTTTAAATGTATGTCTGTTCTATTTAAAGACCTCTGTCTCTCTCTCTCTCTCTCACACACACACACACACACACACACACACACACACACATGTAATTCATTAACAATGGACTCAGGGCCAACAGCACTATGAAAAATACTCAAGCAGAGCTTCTCTAACACATGCATTTTTCTCAATGAGGCACCTTATAGCCTTCTCACACTTAGGACAACTAGACAGCATTTCAGCCCTAAGCTTGAGGGGGACCATTTTAAGCAGTGACATTACAAAAAAACCACAAAAACAAAAAACAAAACCCACAAACATATGAAATACGTGGCACTGAAAACAGTATGAAAAGGATGTTATTTACAGTAGGAGAGCTGAAGTAGGCAGAGCATTGCCTTGTTTGACCTCAGTTGGCAGCATGCATATTGGGTGACTGAGATTTTTGCCATTTTGCACAGGCACGTGAATCACTGCAAAGCTCTGTTGAGTATTGATTTTGGGGTTACAAATACACTTTACAAATATGAATTCATGAATAATGATTTAAGGGTTTGATTCCTGGCTCTGTTACTTCTTAGCTTGGCCACGCTACCCAAGTGTCCTGACCTTTAGTTTTCTCATGCATAGAGTGCCAATGATACTGCTGTTTAGAGTAGCAGGGGAGTATATGAACATAAGTATAAGGCACACAGTATGTGGGAGAAGTTTAATAAATGATAGCTGCATTATTATCATCATGGAGCAACACAAGGAGGAGGAAACATCTTGACAGAATAGCAAACTATAGGTGGTGCCAGAAAAATCTGGTTTCCAATCCAAGTTCCATCACTTGGGTAACTGTGTGACTTTGGATAAGTTATCTTTTGTCCAAAGTTAGAGACTCAATTTTCTGCTCTGTAAAACGAGCAGGATATCAAACTCATAGTAATGTCTAAGTGCATGTGTGTACATTAAATTGAAAAGGGCAGGCCCTGGCTCCAACCCATGAACCATGAGATCATGACCTGAGCTGAAGTCGGATGTTTAACCAACTGAACCACCCAGGCGCCCCTAGAATTGTTTTTAAAAAAGGGAATATCCTTTCAATTTGTCTAATGGTTACACAAAATTATGCCAAATAGAGAATCAATGGCAACCAGGCATTCATGGGCACACACATACACACACCACCATCTTCTTCTTCTTCCATATATAAAAGGAGAGAAAGGAACAATTTTTAAAAGGAGGATTTGGGAATTATAGTGCAAAAGAGAATTTGATCAGTATTCTTTAAAATGTTCCAAAATTTACTTCATTTTAAGGGTTTCCTAGTTTACTTGGAAAGGACACTTGACTAGTGAGAAAGACTCAGAATTTGGTAGAAGAGGGAGCTTTCGTGGTAGAAGAGGGTTAAACAAAGGGTCAGTGACAATGAATAAGACAGTGGGGCACTGCTAAGATGATGTGATGTCAGACTACAGAGCACAGGTGGGGTCTGGATTACTGATAAACTGAGTTTTAGATAAAGTAGGACACTTGGCAGGAGAGTTAAGAAACTGATGAAATCAAAGACTAGTAGAAAATGTCCTATTTGAAACTCTTCTCTTTTAGGTATTTCTTGATTTTAATTCATAGTCTAATTATGTAATATCTGTTGAATACACAGGTACAGACATAGGCAAGACATTCATCTGGAATGTTCCCGTCTCTTGATTACACATTCCTGGAAAAGTTTGACCAGGGGTCTGCGCTCTCAGTACTGAGGATCGTCCTGACCTTGTGTCAATGACCCAGGTAAGGAAGAGTAAAGAACAGTAGCCCACGGGGCTGTCTGCAAAGTTGGGCTGACTTGAGGTGGTAGCCAGCCTCATCATTCCCTAATGGGTCTTCTGCAACATATTCACCAGAGATAAAGATAAGAAAGCCCTTTTGTTAGTCTTACTTCTTAGACCTCTGCTCCTACAGGGTATAATTTAGAATATTCTCTGCATGTTTCTAGCTTGGAGACCTGGCCTTGTCTCAAAGACTGTACAAATTCCTAAAACATGTATGGACAGTCTTTTATCGCTCAACTTATTTTGAAAAGAGCATTCATTTGAAATGTGAATGGGGATCTGGTTTATACTGCTAATGGCCAATGTGCAAGTACTTTATTTGCTCATCGATCTTCATGGGTATGATTGGGTATGACTGAGAATTAATATCCTCATTTTGTTTGTGACAAAAACCCTGATGTGGAAAGATTAACCAGAATGAGGCAGAAATGCAAAACTGAGAAAACCAAACAAAAACCAAACCGTATCACTAGATAGAGAAAACAAGCAGTCAAGAACTAGAACGTTATTGACTTCCAATTCAGATAGCTTCTGATGAATAGACTGTGCTGTTAGTTCTCAATTGAAACTAATAATATGTGGTGGTTGTTTAAATAATGCAAATGAAGAAGCTTTTAATCATACCTGGACTATTACCTAATTTAAACTTCTGCCTTAAAGCTTCCTTTTAGAAGCTTTGCTCTTGTTAATCACAGTATCTTGTTAAGAATTGTTAGTCTATGTCCAAAAAAATAATCTTCTTTTCTGCAGAAAAATAAACTGAGAATTTAACAGTCTGCTTTGCAGACATTTTCAGTGAATGTAAACAGTTCAGAGTAGAACATATGGGGTTCTACCATGATCCTGTCATATAAAATTAGTTTAAAAGTAAAGTTGAAATGTGATCACTCTGCTGTATGAGCATGTGAGTATGCTGGCCATTTTAATCTCAGATAATGCCTTTTACCTTTCAGGTCTAACCATTGTTAAGTGGTATCTAATTTAAATGTCAGTTTCCATAAAAAAACCAAACTTGGCTTGGAGATTGTTTTTGTACCCTCATGGTTTCAAGAAGGTAAATTTTAGTGATTTTAGTTACGGCAGTTGTATTAGTTTTATTGGCTTATTATTTCCCATAGAAGACCAACACATTGTTTATTTTATTTATTTATTTATTTGTTTTAAACAAGATAAATTTATATATTTACTTAGAGAGAGGAAGCATGAGTAGGGGAGGGCCAGATAGAGGGAGAGAGAGAGAGAGAGGGAGAGAGAATCCCAAGCAGATTCCTCACTGTCAGTGCAGAGCCCAATGCAAGGATTCCATCCTACAATCCTGGGATCATGACCTGAGCTGAAATCAGATGCTTAACCAACAGAGTCACCCAGGTGCCCCCACCTATTGCTCATTTTAAAATGACTGTCTTGGGACGCCTGGGTGGCTCAGTTGGTTAGTTTGGCTTTGGCTCAGGTCATGATCTCATGGTTCGTGGGTTCAAGCCCCGCATCGGGCTCTGTGCTAACTGCTAGCTCAGAGCCTGGAGTCTGCTTCAAATTCTGTGTCTCCCTCTCTCTCTGACCCTCCCCTGCTCATGCTGTCTCTCTCTGTCTCTCAAAAACAAATAAAAAACATTAAAAAAAAATGAGTGTTCTACTTTTGGGGAGCGATTCAAGAATCGATCCTTGCCTCAAGTCAAGAACATTTAAGTGGCAAACATCACATGATCCCCATTCACCAGGTCAAGTCATTCAGCCATTTGTGTAGAGCCTTTTTAGAATGAGACAATTCCATGGAGCTCACACAGAGACACTCCTGTGGAAAGGTAATCACCAGATGAGAAAAGTTTTGAGAACAATTTTTAGGCTGAATTCATCTTGTCTTTATATGACACAAAACTTTGAGTCCTAGCCAAATACTCATATAAAATTGCTATTTGGGGCTGAATTGTGTCCAGGTTGAAATCAATCCCTCAGAATGTGACCTTACTTGGAAATAGGTTTACTACAGATTTAATTAGTTAAGATGAGGTTATACTAGAGTGGGGTGAGCTCCTAATCCAATATGATATGTGTCCTTACGAACAGGGGAAATCTGTACCCTGATGTACGCACAAGGACATCACCACACGAAGCAAAGAACTACTAGAAGCTAGCAGAGAAGCCTGGAACAGATGCTTCCTTAGAGCCTTCCAAGTGGGCCTACACCTGATCTCAGACTTGCAGAGCTGTGTGAGAAGACATTTGTGCTGTTTAAGTTGTTTAAGCCTCTCTGTGAGTGGAGCTTTCTGATGGCAGACATAGCAAACGAATGCAGTCTTTTTAGAAAAAGAGATGCTCTCTGTTTTTCTCCTTTGCCGATACTGAAGAGGTTATGTCTTCAATGAACAAGAACATAATTTCACACCTTAACCTTCTTCTAAAGAGTGCTAATCCTGTCCCTTTGGATCTGGTCTCTAAATCACATGGCTCTCACTTTTAGCGAGTGGTACAGAATAGCTAAACGAGCCGGACTTTTAGAGACGGAAGGTGATGGTCTCCATGTAGTTTGGAGTGAAGAGAACCCACCATGGTTCTAGGGCCCTGTGTCCAGGGGAGAGGCTGTTCTGAGGACCAGCCTCTGTGCTTCTCCTCCAGGACCGTACAGGCAATTCCTCGGTCTGTGTGCTGCAACGCCCTTTGTCTATGGCTCTGACTCAGTGATGGCACGTCCGGCTGCAGAGAAGTCTGGCTCAGCTGGTCTTCTGTTTCCGTGAGAAATTATAGTCTACCGCCTGGTGTTTTAGGTAAAAGGCAGTGTCTGTAAGATCAGCTGATATGAAGAAGCTCATGGGGTTTAAGCGTTTGTGTCTCTTTGAAATTCATATGTTGAGGGGCGCCTGGGTGGCTCATTCAGTTAAGCGAACAACTCTGGATTTCCACTCAGGTCATGGTCCCGCGGTTCATGAGACTGACATGTCTCGTGTCCCTGATTCTCTCTGCGCTGACAGCACGGAGCCTGCTTGGTTGAGATTCTCTCTCTCCCTCTTTGTCTGCCTGCCTTCTGCTTGCGCACACTCTCTCTCAAAATAAATAAATACACTTAAAGACACAACAGAAGAAATCCCTATGTTGACATCCCAGTTCCTCAGGTGATAGTCGTAGGAGGTGGGGTCTTGGGCAGGTGATTAGCTCATAGTATGGAGCCCTCATAAATGGGATTAGTGCCTTCAGAAAAGCCTTATAAAGCCTTATGCAAGGGACACAGTGAGAAGATGCAGAGATCAGTACCGTTTGAAACCCTCCAAGCACAGGATGCTGGGAAAACCCGGGGAGAAGATACACGGGGAAGACAGAGGAACGCACTAGCGCTGAGTGCCACATATGTGTTTCTGGGCTTTGGGACAGGCCCTGGACGGCAACTCAGTCCTTTACAGCAATCCTGGGAGGGAAATACTATGTCCCTTTTATACATGAGGAAATAAATCGCTTCTCGGCCTTTTGGCTAAGATCATGTGTAGTATCTGTTCTTATCAGTTTAATAAATGAGGAAATAGTGGCTCAAGGTCAGATAACCAGTAAACGTCAGCACCAGCTCCCTCAAGCACAAACTTTCACTCTTTCTAGGTGTAAACTTTTGTTTAAAAAGCAGTAGACTCTTTTACAGGATATGCTATTATTATTATTATTATTATTATTATTAATTATTATCCTTATTGTTGTTACTCTTTTGCCCCACACAGGGGAGGGGAGTTAGAGACACAAATACACACAACAGTGTGTCTGATAGTTGACAGCCTATAAGAGCTGGTTCGGGCTATGGGGATACTTCTCTTCTGTCTATGATCACAGACGATTTTCTAAACTTGGATTTTTAAAAGTCCAATCAAGTAGTGTTTCTCTTAGAGTCTTCCAGAATGACCACTTGTATCAGAATAAACTGGGATACATATAAAAAATACCAAGTCCAGAAATCTAAGGAAGACAGGACTGAATTTGAATGGGCAGAGAATGCCATGGAATCTGCATTTTTAAAGAGTCCCCCAGGTGATTCTTATGCAAATTAAAGTTGGAGAGCCACTGCGGCAAAGGTTGGGGGACCAAAGGTCTCTCAGGAAAATTCTTTGCCTCTGGCACACTGAGCTTCGAAATGTACAACTTATGCCAGGCTCTGGTTGTTACCAAGGGCTGTAGCAGGTGCAGGAGCCTGGGGGGACAGGAGGGTCACAAAAAGGACACAACTTGTACGAGGCCCACATCAGAGGGGATGAGTTGCAAACTTTGTGCAAAACAGTTTAACAAGTATATCTGAGCTCACCTCAGCGGCAAGAACCACGCTGCCGAGTAACGGGGCACATTGGGACTCTGAACATCTCTGTCAGAGAAAATGTTGTCCTGATAGCCCCAAACAAATTCTGTCATCTTTATCGCTTCCATCTCATGGAAGATTCAGCCCCGAGCAGTTGCTTCTCTATCATTTATCCAAGGTGGACATCGGGCACAATGTGAACGGACAGTGGGATTTTGATTTGTACGAAGTTAAGGAGCAAAACCAACGACCCATGTTTTAAATGATCTAACAGCTATTCCGTCTAGCTCACAATGCGAGACTTGTTCCATTTTTTCCGGGAGGAAAGGGACACTGGTCATATGGAGGACTGCTTGATCTAATCGGGCAAGTTCAGTTCACTGGAGTCCTCTTTAGGAAAGAGTGTGGTTTCAGGTTCTCAGCAGCCTGAATGAAATAAGAGAATATTATGTGTTCTTCACATTCTCAGACAGAATCCAAACCCAGGTCAAAGTTCACATAGCGCCATTATGAAATGCTTGTATCTTAATCTCAGAGTGAGGAAGATGCCATCCCACATGTAAATAACGGACATTGATAACGGCCGTATTTGTGGAGTGCTATTGTGCCCGGCATCGGCTAACATCGCCTGTACTCTGCATGCCACCTCCATGGGGGGTCTCTTATGCCTGTTGTAGAGATGGGAACACGGAAGCAAACGGCCCTGGGTTACACAGACGGTAAGAGCAGAGCCAGGGTTAGACCAGTGTCTGTGTGATGCCAGTGCTGGTGTTTGTAACCACCGTGCTTTCTGTTATGTTGCTGCTTCTCTTTATACGAAACCAGATACACACGTGGTTTGCTATTTTGAATGCAGTGTTCAGCATCCTTGAACATCGATGAGACAGAGTAACTAAGAAGGCTGTACAATATCCCGTCACCCAACCATCGCCGTGATTTCACGCGTGATGGGCTATTGCCAAGCCCTCTCAACACAGGCGTATTCCCGGAGTCACAGCCGGTTCAATTAGCACACAGATTCTCACTCATGGTTGTCTTTTTGCCTCCTCTTTCCATATTCTACTATTTCCAAATGGGTATAAGGAGACTATGTTCACAAAGGAAGGCACATCTGACATTTTTATTTCCGTATGCATACGCCTGAAGTTACTTAAAGTTCAGAAACAGGTGTAAGTTTTGGACACTATTGAAAATAAAGATATGTCCATGTTTAGACACTTGTTGGTGTGGATAAAGCTAAAAAGAAAAGATATAATTTTGCCTCATTTGCAATCTGTACTCAGTGACGCTGGGATCCCAAACAGTATCATTCTTAGTTATCCTGGTGCATTATCATGCAAGGATGCCAAATGCCGCATTCAATTTGAAAAATTCAAGCTCAAGTTAAGAATTCAGAAAAGGTGATAACGGTGTCCCCTACTCTGTGACGGCAATGTCCGTGATCTATAACGTGCACAGAGGCATCGCCAATCACACACCGGAATCCCCATTTTGCAGATGATAAAACTGAGTATCCGAGAGTTGAAGAGTAGTCTGACCAAACGACACTGAGACCCAGGGCTTCTGACTTCAAACCCAGGCTCTTTGGCTTCCACATGGACCACGTTACCAGATAAGAGACATTTCTGGCTTGTTGTGAAGTGAGCCTCACTTATAACGAAAGAGAAGACCTTAAACATTTTTGCTTTTTTCTTGGTTGAAGTTTGTGTCATATGTGGGCTAGAGTGGAGAAAAGGCTTATTTTATCTTCGCTATAGAATGAGGCATTTTAAAGTGGGTTTCAATGTTCTGATGGAGGTGTGTGAATAAGCTAGCTCTGGAGACCAGCCTGGGGGACAGAGGGTGTGGAGGTGAATAGGTCATCTTTCAAAGCCTTGATGGTTCCACCTCCTGAGAGCAGAGGGGCCTGAACACTTCTTGGAAGTCTTATATGGGTCATATTCAGTTTCAGAATGCTATTCTCTGATCAGCCTGATTTTCTTGAAGTTAGGACAAGAGACTAAGAATTGGTAAGAATGCTATCAACTTTCTAAAAATTCATAATGATAACTTCTTATATTTAGAGAGTGCTTTCCAGTATACCAAAGTACTTTCTTGTCTGTACTTCATGATAAAAAAAAACCCCACAAACCCACACCCACCAAGGTCTAAAGGTCATGACTTAGATTCAAGTCACATTTTCCCTCAGTTTCTTGCTGTGTATATGGGGATAAGAACATCATACCCTGGCTACCTTGGTGGTGATTGCATATTCTCACACGATAGCCTAGGAGAAGTCTAGATTTCAGAAGAGGTGAACAAAGCAAAAGATTCCTTGGTTTGCCTGGAGAGGAATGGGCACAGGGAGGAATAAAGTGCCGATCAGAAAAGCAACCATTTAAAAAATTATTAATATATATTTGGAAGAGATCAACTCTTTTATTCTTGCTACATATTCATATCTGTCTGTCATTTTTGACAAAGAGTAGGAGCTAACATTAAAAGTTCATTTAAAAATATACTTGAGGGGCACCTGGGTGGCTCAGTCAGCTAAGCCTCTGACTTGGGCTCAGGTCATGATCTCACGGTTTGTGGTTTCAAGCTGCTCATCGGGCTCTGTGCTGACAGCTCTGAGCCTGGAGCCTGTTTCAGATTCTGTGTCTCCCTCTCTCTCTGCCCTTTCCCCACTCACTCTCTCTCAAAAAAAATGATTAAAAAAATTGAAAATATACTTGAAATATACAGTATCACAACAGTGTGATAATACCTTTTACATTATCATGGAAATACTGATGGTTACTTGAATACTTATTATTAATGAAGTTAAATCTATCCCCTTAGCTTTTGATATTTGCCTGGTCCTTTTGTCTAGGTTTAAAAGAACAATGAAAATAAAACTTGTGCATGGAAATATATAAAATAAAACACGTGTCTATTTGTTTACTAGGAGATCCTTTTCCATTAGAAAAGAAACTAAAATTCTTGATACTTGATTTCCCTTTCAGTATAATCAAATGTAAAATCTGAAGTCAGTTTTAAAACCTCAACATCCTGGTAGTTCTCACTGAAGACTTGGATCCATCCATGTAAATGTGTTAGGACAAGACCTCTGGTTTATAATGTGTCAACGTAAGCCTATGTTATTATGCAAGTTACAGGGTTACTGAACAGTGAGGCAATGCTGTTTTCCTCTTTCATTTCCATCTGCCCCATTTGCATATCACACATTTACAAAGCATGTAGGTAAAAATACACATAAGAAAGTGATTCTTTTAGGCCAAGTCTGCCTGCCTACAGTTATGTGAATTGGGAGACCTAGACAGACAAAGCCTACAACAAAATAAAATGCAACTAGGTAGGATCTGGGAATTGATGTGAATTTTATCATCCAAAAGCACCGCTCAAATTCACTGCACTAGCTTGCATGCTCTTCTAAACTCATTACTCTGTGTGTGTGTATAAGCACGTGTGTGCGCAAATGTGTGTGTGTGTGTGTGTGTGTGTGTGTGTGTGTGTGTGGAGTGGAAGTGAAGGAACATTCGACATTATCTTTTACTATTTGAAATTTTACACATTCTTTATTATTACTATTTTTATTAAACATTTTTTAATGTTTGTTTATTTTTGAGAGAGAGAGAGAGAGAGACAGAGTGCGAGCAGGGTAGAAGCAGAGAGCGGAGAAGACAGAGAATCTGAAGCAGGCTCTAGGCGCTGAGCTCTGTCAGCACAGATCCTGGTGTGGGGCTCAAACCTATGAACCTTGAGATCATGACCTGAGCTGAAGTCTTAATTCTTAAGAGATGAGACCAAAGGAAAAAAAAATAGTTGTCCAGAATCTTCTCTTTAAGTGTAATATCGTACCTTAAATTGTATCTTTGCCCACATGCTGAAAACTGTTTTCAGTTTAATTAAATGTACCTATTCAATAAGATCCTTGGGCAAACAGACTACTATTGGGGAACATAAAGAATGTGAACATTAATTGCATTTGAGATTAGCCCTATTGAATTAAATTCTCACACATTGATGCCCTTTGTTCTTAAGCCATAAATAGTAGTTATTTATATATCCAACTACTGATACATTTGCTATACAATAGTCTTTTCATCAGTATGGGAAGGTTCAATATGGAAAAGAATCTCCAATCTAAGTGAATAATAAAAGAACCTCCTTGAAAATAACCCAGAAGGAACACTGATGGTCTATTTTATTATGTGTAGTGCTTTGGGGAGAAATAGCTGGACTCTTTGTCTTTCGAATAAACACATCTTTAGGTAACTCCAGTTCAGAATCAATTTGTAATATAAAATACCAAAAAAAAAAAGATAAAACCAAAGTATCTAATAAAAAATTCAATTTGCTGATAGATTAATTAAATTCCCTACCTACCCAACCCTGACTGAATCTGTCCCAAGGGGGTGAAGTTGAAAGATGAGTTTGCTAATTAATGTTAATACGGTGAATGGCACAATTAGAACAAACTCACTAAAGAATGAACATCCCTTGGTGAGACGCTGCGTACAGGTGTACTGGGGAATTCTCCAGTATGCATAGGCTATTTAGAACAGAACAACTGAAATTCTATTAAGTTTGATTTGACAATGATAATGCCTGAGGTAACTTTAGAGAGAAGCATAAATCAAATATGAAATAACTATTATTTCAGGATTACTGTAATCACACTTTGATAACTTCAGTCCAAAACCCGAATCCTGAGAGACTTGACAATATCTCTGGCTTTCCTGATCACAGATACTTGGGCCATCAAAGAACGCTTAACATACCATCCTGACCCCTTTGTAAATAGAACAAAATAGATTTTCTGAAAAATGTGTACTTCCATATTATTCTCCTACAATGTGTAACGGCAAAGCCGATTATGTGTCTTTATCCTGCCACAAATGGCCACAATTCTTCCCTCTCTGTATCACATTCCTTGCAATGTCATTTGCAGTTCTTCTCCTAGCAAGAAGAAAAGCTTATTTCTTTACTTCTTCATGCTGACTGTCCTGTGTCTTACTTGAGCTAATAGAATACTTGGAGGTGACGTCATCTAGTTCCAAATGTAAGCCCCAGGGGGCTTCCTGCTGCTGCTGCTCCATTTAACCTCGCCACTACCCAGTGAACATGGCTGGGCTAGGCTGCTGGAAGGCGACAGAGCACAATGAACTGGGACAAGTGACCTCGGCAGAGGCCATCCTCAGCCATTTCGTTTTCAGCTCCCCTAAGAGCTAACCACAAAGCATGAGTGAGCCCAGCAGAGACCAGAGAAACCACCCAAACGTCCCTAGTCCCAATAGCAAGCTTTATAAATCTTGACTAAATAAATGATTAAATTATATTAGCTGCTTAGTTTGTGGTATTTTGTTATGTGGCAGAAGCTAACTGATACACCCTTGTATAGAATTATTAGTTTTCTTCAGATGTTTACAAGATAGTGCTCACACTGCCCAATTTGGAATGGTCACAGATGATGATGACGATGATGATGATGGTGATAATAGTTATTCTTAATGACCTTAGCTACTTTGTACCTTTCCAGATATAAGACTTCTTCCAATTTAGAGGGAGAAAGACAAGAGCACAGGCTTAAATACCGACTCCAGCACTTAGCAGTATTGACACTGACTTAATAGTTAACACGTCTATGCCTTGGTTTCCATGCCTCTGCAATGGAGAGAATGAAAGTGCGTATGCAGTAAGTGTGTGTGAGGGTTCGCTGAAATGATGAGGTGATGTATTTCAACCGCTGGGTACATGTTGGTTCAAAATATGTTTGCTAATTACGATTACTTAATGGGCTTCTCAGCAGTTTACATTGAGGGTTAGAAGTGATATCATTGCACAAGGTAAGGTATTATGGATGACATGTGGCAGATACATTTTAAATAGTTAAGTGCAAATAGAACTATATTATATTTTTCTTATCTCTTCCATCAATTTTAAACACACAATAATTCTTTGTGCTGCATATAATTCAAGAATTCTGCGTCCTTCACCTAGTGCCTAAACCGTTGGGAAATTCAATTATTCCCATAATTAACAACAATGATAACATTAGCATGGGGCCCAGTATTACAGATCTTACCCTGGAATCAAATGAGCTTCAAAGACACGAAGTGACTCTCCCAGGTTCACATATCAGTGAGCAGTTCAACAAAGAAAAGACTTAAGTACTGTTGACTCGGAGTTGATTGCTTTAGCTGTCAGAGACTACTTCTGCCTACCAGGCCAAGTTTCTCATACATATTGATGAAAGAAAAGAAATCACGACTTGCTTGAAATAAAGATTGAGATGTTAAAAAAAAAAGGTTGATTGCTGATCCATCCACCTCAGTGTGGGACTCACATACCCACGATATTGAATGCCAATTTTTTAAAATAGGAAAACAGGTTTCCTACTATGGCTGGTCGTCAGGCAGAACCCATTTTCCCATGTTGCTGAAGTGGATATAAAAAGGTGCTAATAAGGTCCCCATTGATTTTGTAGACAATGAGAGATGTGGTTAGGGCAGAATTTAACGGTCACTTCAAAGCATGGTTAATTAGCCCCTTTAACCGAGACTATGTGCACATCTACTAAGTGTAAAACATAAAACCTATATTGATAAATCTCTCACCCATCCAATGCTGCACAGAATTATGTGTCATATTGTGCTAGACTCTTCTCCCCATTGTAAATTGCTGCCTGAAAATTGCATTGGCTTTTTCAGGAACTCTGTTTGTACATAATAGGGCCATGAAAATGACGGATGGTGGGCTTGTGGTCCATAGGCCAAAGCCTTAAGAAGAATGCTGGCTCTACAAGTTACTGACTCTTTAACTTTGGACAAGTCATTTCAACTTATGTGCATTTAGTTCTCCTGTCTGTAAATGGGTGATAATATCAATTGCTTTGAAGGATTATTGAGGTCCAAGGTAGTGGTAGTAGGTGCTCTATTAGCACACTGAGACTTTCCTAACCGATTCTAATATCCTCCTCCCATGCCAAGCATAAATAAGCTTCATTTCTGATTACCTACAATTGTCAGGAATCACTCTTGCTTCCGTGGCAATGAGATAAAACGTAAGTGCATTTTTTCTTTAAGTTTTTATATTGGCATAGTATTTTTGACAGATTGAAAGTTGCAAAGTTTTTGGTACATAATCTTTATTTGCTTAATCTTGGTGATTTTATCTAAAAATTATCCAGAGTCTATATCCTGCTGTATAAGTAAAGTCTAACTAAAGATTCATTTGTTACTTTAGGGCAACTAACACAGAGGCAGCAAGGTTACTAACCTTTCCTGGCTCTGCAAAAGAAAAATAAACAAACAAAACAGGAAAACAACTAAAGCCATGAGTCAGAAGTCAGACTTTAGATTTTTAAAAAAATATTCATTTGAGAGACAGAGAGACAGAGCGGGAGCATGAGCAGGGGAGAGGGGCAGAGGGAGAGAGAATCTTAAGCAGGCTCCACGCTCAGCATAGAGCTGGATATGGGGTTCAATCCCATGACCCCAGGATCATGACCGAGATGAAATGAAGAGTCAGACCCTCAACTGACTGAGTCACCCAGGTGTCCCCAAAGGACAGATTTTAAAACATGGCACAGTGTAGAAAGGAAAGGTGGCCTTCAGTGGCATTGCCACCCCTGGTCGTGTCTGCCTCAGACCCAACACAAACAAAAAGTGGTCCCTCTATAGAAAAACCAACAACAACAAAAATGACTGCAAAGGTTTCTGATTTACACCTGTAAACTCACTTATTCACTGAGAAATTTGTGACTTGATGAATAAAACAGTACTGTGCTACAAGGCATCTTAAAGCTGCAATATTGGCTTCGTAGCCCTTTGTAGCTAGAGCTTTCCCACTTGTGTTAAGGGATTTAGACTTGAAAGGGCAAATAAATAAAAGTGTATTCATAAAGGTTTTATTTTCGCTCAGCACCAAAGTAATTCTTTCTGCATGATTTCACATGCAGACGTACAACTTTAAGTAAAGACAAAAACTTAGCTTTGTACTACTAGTTATCATTAAAAACATCCCGCTCCCAGAGTGTTCAACTCTGTATTTTAAACAAATTCTAGTTCACTCTCACTTGTGCCATTTATGTTGTCATTTCATGAAGATAGGACATATGCTTTACCTTAAATTATCTCATTTTAGGTAATACCTCTCTAAATTACAGGTAGTGTTGAAAAAACAGTTATTACGTACGATAAACCTTTTATTATAAAACATTCTAACCATATAGAAAGATAGAATAGTGCAATGAACACCCTTTCACAGACCACCCAGCTCCAACCATCACACAGTCTTTTGTCCTTAGTTTTCCTAACACTGAATTTCATAAAATGTAAGATATTCAGAAAAGACTTCTGAGATTCTCCACAATGATATTCTCAGAACTGGATCTTAGTGTCACTTTTTTTAGTATTGTTGGAAGAAAGTCGTAACAGTGGAAAACAGAGCACTATTTTTCTTTCTGCTTTAAACTGAGATGAGACTTGTAGTGGATTTTTCTCATCAAGTTTTTTTTTTTTTTTTTTTTAATGGTGTGTTTCTGTAGAGGCATTAAAGGGTACTCTGGTTACAGATCAATATGACACCGACTAAGTATAGATTTACTTACGAGGTAGACTGAGAGGAGCCATGTTGGACAAATGAGTAAATAATGTCTCTTTTAACAAGTTCATAATTATGTATTTATTACATTAGCTCTTCCACAATAGCTCCAGGGAACTCTTACAGACCCTGCATAAACAATGCTCATCCTAACAACCAAACTGTGTGCTGGGGGCAGCCATGACACGGGGCCACGAAGCACTTGAAGGGAACTAATTAACATGACTCATATTATTGCTTTTTCTTCCTTCTTGGGAAGGAAGATGAGAACAAATGAAATTCAGAATGTCACAACAAATGACTACGGAGACCAGGGGAACCTAAAGAAATTTATTTACCTTGGGATATTTTGGATGCGTTATCTCTACAAGAAAGGGGAAATAAAATGGTACACATATCTATTCTATAAAATTATGTTCATGTATAAATTAAATATAAATGATGCATGTAAATCATATATGTTATGCAGCAATTCAAATATTATCTAAATAAACTATAGACCAAATATTATCTAAATAAACTATATGCAGCAATTCAAATATTACCTAAATAAACTATAAACCAAAAGTGGGGTTTTAACTCAGAAAAAGCAGAAGGCTAAGGAAAAATCTCCCATACTTTGTCCTGCTAATCATCACCACTTGATGTTTTGTGCGTGCTTTCCTTACTATACAGAATTCTTTCCCACCTTTTTCCCTCCTTGAATTTCTATTCATTTTGTAAGATGTAGGTCAAGTATAATCTCCTTTTGAAAGCTTTCCCTAGCTGATTTTGGCAGCCCATCACTTCTCTTTCCTTTAGCTGTGATAAGAGCTAACCTTTGCTGGGATCTCACTAATATGCTTTATTCTGACTTATTTATCCAACACCTCTATGAAATGGGCACTTACTATGTCCCGTTTCAGAGATGAGAAAACTGAGGTTTTAGGAGACAAAGCAACTTACCTAAAGTCACACTTTGTAAAACATCCTGTGAGAGCCCTTCTCAGAAATAATTTACCTCATAGGGCTAGTGGGGGTGGGGGGATTTAAAATATGCATATGTTAAATTTCCTTTCATTTTCATCTCCAAAGTTACTAATTGATTTACAATGTACCCAGGATTTAAAAAAAAAATGTTTTTTGTTTATTTTTGAGAGACAGTGTGAGCAGGGGAGGGTCAGAGAGAGAGGGAGACACAGAATCCGAAGCAAGCTCCAGGATCTGAGCTGTCAGCACAGAGCCCGACGTAGGGTTAGAACCCATGAACCATGAGATCATGACTTGAGCCGAAGCTGGACACTTAACCGACTGAGCCACCCAGGCGCCCCTGTACCCAGGATTTAACAGATAGACACATCCACACAGATGTGACTGCCATAAAGGAAGAAGTTTATACGCACAGACACCTAGAAATAGGAGTCATGGAGGACCACCAGGGTCACTCAGGAAACAGAAGGGGTGGGGGGGAAGCATTATCAAAACCTATATTGTGTTCCTTTTGTGGGACGGAATGGGTGGCCCATAGTAGATATGCTGAGCAAGTTTAGGATTTAATAGTTTGAATAATTCCAGAGGGTTCTGAGTTGGAGGGGTGTCTCCAGCTGTCTGGTACACGGCCCTGGTTGAGGGCAAAGGGAATATTGGCTTGACGTGTGAGAGTTTGATAAAGTAGGTGGTTGGGGGTGTGGGTCCTGGATTGGCTGATCTGCATATAAAAGACCTGTTCAAAGACAAGTTGCTTCTTGTGTTTAGGAACTAGGTGTCCAGGGAAGGGCAGTCTTTCCAGAATTAGCAAGACCTCAAGATGTCAAAGAGCCATAAAATTTATTGAAAATAAAAAATTAAAAAAAACCAATGGCTAATACGTGAATCTTACCAGATAACTAAAGAAACACTGTTGAAAATGGCTGCTTAGACTTCCTTATTGACACTTTGGGCTAGATAATTCCTTGTTTCTCCAGACCTGGCCCTTTGGTTTGGCTGTTCAGCAGCTCTCTGGACTCTACCTTCTAGATGCCAATACTGTGCCCACACACAAAAAGGTGGCAATCACTACTGTCTCCAGGCATTGCGAATGCCCCCAGGGGTAAAATAACCCCGGGCTGAGAACCAGCATTTCAGATGACTCATAGTTCGGTTTGTTTGCTCCTGTTTTCACATAGCTCCTCTCATTACGGATCCTTCATATTCCTCATTATCATTCACATTTAAAATGATTTTTAATGGCAGAGAAATGGCCTCATTTTTCCTTGTCTCAGAATGGAAAATGAAGTCACAAAATATAGATTGCTACATGGTAACTTTAAGATGAGCCCTACTGAGCAGGTGGTGTCTACAAGAACAATCATGAACCCCTCAAGGAATAGATTGGCCCAGGCGCATCTCTGTCATGGATAGTAGAATAGAGAGACTTTCCCAAGCTGCTCTAGTCGTGCTCTGGTGAGAGAAGAAGGAAAGCAGGCCTGTAAACTTCCCTATGACTTCTTACCTGCCTAGTATTGTATAGGAAAGCTTTATAGCAACTAGGTAGCTTCATCTTCTTGTTCTTACTCTCTTCTACAAGACAGACAGTAAATAAATAGATAAGTTCTAAGTTTGACTGACATCAATACTGGATGCAAAACCAAGGCAGGATACATCATGACCATTTGAGATTTGCTATAATAGGATGAGCCAGATGTTCACAAATAGAAAACCACACACCAAGGGATCTGTTGTGCAACGTAGAGTTCCTGGATTTCTCAAGACTCCTGTTTGCTGGAATTTGGTGAGCAGGCACCAAGAAACTATGCAAGGAAGTTTGAGAACCAAGCAGAAGCTTGAAAGAGAAAACCAGATGCAGGTAAGGCATACATTCATGTAGAGAATTGGTACTTTCAGCACACAATAGAATGTTTTCATATCATATTAACTTTATTTTCATATTATCAATGATCACTAAGTACTTTATTCATGGAAAAGATTGTTGTAAGTGATCTAGAGATGAGAACATTGAATTTAAAATATGTTGAGGTTATAGGGCACCTGGATGATCAGTCAGTTGAGGGTCCAACTCTTAATTTCAGCTTAGGTCATGATCTTGTGTTTCATGAGTGTGAGCCCCATGTTGGGCTCTACATTGTCAGTGTGGAGCCTACTTGAGATTCCCTCTCTATGGCTTTTTCAAAATAAATAAGTAAACTTAAGAAAATATGTCAAGATCTTACTGTCGAATTTTTATTTACAAATATTTTGGATTCCTAGTTTATTAAGTCATGTTTTGCCTCATAAATTGAGAAAAGTATTTGCTAAGAGATAAATGCTCATTAGAGAAGTATTTGTTGACTATGTGAGTGGCACATAATTCCTGTACAACGCAGACTGGGCTCTACAACACTGAATCGAGTTTGTATTCTAAAAGGAGACAATAGATAACTTGAACATAACTTATTCCAGTGACAGAATTTATAAAACCTTTCTCTCTCCATTTGTTCATGTGGTTCAGCCAGTGAGGGTAACTAGTACCTTTGAATAAAATATCTGAATTTCATATTCATTAGGAAAATAAATTTCACACCCAAAGCTTTCATAAATTCAATTCTCTGGGATGTACTGTTTCTGTAGCTATTATATGTGCTAGTGATGTTGCACAGAGCCCTAAAAGGAGGTAAACCTGAACTAATTAGAATAGTGATTGAAAAAAAAAAAGGTCTTGATTTCTATTACCTGTGATATACTCCCACTTCAAAACAGATTATTTACAAGTAGGTGGTATGGAAAGAAATGGCTTATTGATTTATGTATTTTGTTGCTGCACCTTTGCAGGCTTTATTTGGCATACTAAAGAAGTCACACCCTAGAGCTCTAAAATTTAGAGGATATATTTATTTCACATTGTGTGGAAGGCACATAATTCTTAGCAGCTGTCCTGATTCTCTGGAGGATTAGGTATGTTTTTATCCACATTTGTTTTTGGTTTAAACTGAATAGCTACCCTTTTTGTTTAGCAGCTTAAAGTATTTATGTATTACAGAAAGCTGGAATTTTGTATATAGAGGGATTTGCCTGTTTTTTTTTTCTTTGTCTCTTTTTACACTGGGGTTACTTAAACCGTCCTTTTCCAGAAAAAGAAAAAATACAGTAAAAGTATGAACTTAGTAAATACTCACATTTACACTTAGTGAGTACACTTACTTAGTACATGTAAACTTATTGGATATACCTTCAAGGTCATATGCTTAATTGCATGATGCAGGTAACAGACATGTAATTTTGCTGAGAACTTTGGTGAAATTCATACTTTAATGTCCTCCTCTCTGGTTCCAAACAGAAGAGTGACAGAAAAACTATAAAAAAGGTCATAGAGGTGAGGTGATATGAAATGTAAAAGAGTGACTGATGTATGGAACAGGGCTGAGGGGCTCCAGCATGCGTTTGATGGGATTCCCAGAAGGAAAAAAATGGAGAAGATAGCAGAAAAGAATATTTGAGAAGTGATAGTAAAAACTTTTCCAGAAGTAAGGAAAAACATGAGTTCCGAGATGAAAG
The DNA here is from genome assembly GCF_006229205.1 of Suricata suricatta. Taxonomy (NCBI): domain Eukaryota; kingdom Metazoa; phylum Chordata; class Mammalia; order Carnivora; family Herpestidae; genus Suricata; species Suricata suricatta. Next base: position 15,500,924 of record NC_043703.1, read on the forward strand.
TAATTGTGGTGTTATATCCCCAGTCCTGATCTAACCTGTGTAAAAATAATGTAGAGCTGAAACAGTAATATTCGAATACTGTGTTGGAGGGAACGTCAACACAAGGTTTAAAATTAATGGGTATTGTCTTTCAAGTGCAAAACACTGTAATAAATGCACTACCTTAATATTTATTATGGTGAATCTAAGGACAAAGGAGATTAAATATGACACATCATTTATTTTTTACAAACTCTGGAAAACAACAGGAAGTCATAATTTGAGATAATGTAATTGTATGAAGCTTCTCATTGCTTTCCAGAAACAATATAAGTGCATTCTTTCCGTGATTCTGTTCACAATAACTGTGTGCACATGGTTCCCTTCTGAGTTTTCATTGTTATTTTCTTTTATTTTACAGACTAAATAGGATCTACTGAAACCTGGATCAGTTAAAAAAAATTCTAGTACTATAAAGGTAGGCCTTACTCATGAAGCCTATATTTATAAATGTACAAGTCCATTTAATCTGCTGCACTGGGACCATTTATAATTATGCGGGCTCACAAAGAATGACCTGAGGCTGTCTGATTAAGGGATCTAGTGATTTTTCTGTAACACTATCAGTGATGAGGTGCTGAATATAGGATTGTTTTCTACGTATCATGGAGTTCTATTTTGATTTCTTGTAGCACTAGAGAAAGGACCCATGTTTTCAGAGGCCTTCATTTGGAACTTTCCTCTTCCCCTTCCTTGGCCTCCTCCTCTCATCTATTCAAGGGCTTTGCTAATCTCACCTTCCTAATCACCATCCATCCTTCTGAGGGGCCTTCCAGAACAGTCAGCATTCCTTTTAATGAAGTCTGTTTCTCCTGTCTCCAGCATTTCCTTGGCTAAACACCCCGTGCTTTTCCTTGTATCTAAGAGAACTTGTATCTTTTTATTTGAGAATTTAAGACATCAATAGTATTTCCTTTAGCTCTTGATATGCCAAAATATGTCAAGGATTGCGTGCTAGACACTCTTGCAAATTTACAAAAAAATGTAACTTAGGATGGCCCCTCTTCTGCAGGAATTTACAATCTAATGGAGGACATTAATTCATGCGAAGACAACTAGAGTGACCTGTTACATTGTTTTATCAAGATTTTGTTCTATTTAGTGTTTGTCACATTGACATTTTCATGATGATTTTATTGGTTGGTTGATGCAGTTAAGTAGGTGATCAGGAAATCTATCTGGGACCTTTATCATAGTTTGTACCTAATAGGAGCGGAATGCTGAGAAAAAAAAGGCAATGAATTGTCTTCACCAAAGATGCTAAGACGTGTTTTGTGGGGTTTCATTTTCTGGATAACTGCAGTGCCTGGGCTGTGGAGTTACTTCCAACATTCAGCAAGCCAGGCTCAGGGACAAACACTTCCGGGCGGGCTTGACTCCTTGTTTTTCCTATATTGACATCATGGAGCCAGAGTCTATCTCTTCCCACAGCGCCAATGTCAGCATATTCAGGAGGTGATTCATTTCTGTCGCCTGCATCATAATGAGCCTCAGCATCCTATCACATAATGCATCACTGTCAGACCCCCTGACTCTTTGATATCTTGGTCCCTGTGAGAAGCCTGGAGATCAAATCACACCTGATAGCTAAATTCAGAGCCAGAACACCCTGCCTGAGGAAGAACCACGAGAGGCATTTTTGTATGTTAAGTTTATGCAACCTTTCTGATGGTCCTTGATAATGTTGCAGTTTTGCAGCGAGCACCTTAATTTATTTGATGTTAATCACTTTGTTATATGTAATACAATCAGTCAATTGTCTGCTACTTCTCATGTCACCCACGGAAACTTCCAGCACTGCCTCTCTCCTGCCATCCTGGTCACCTCATGGCTTTGTTCCACTTTCCTCTAACATCCTTGAGCCTCACGGTTCAAACCGGATGTGGCTGCAGAAATGATTTTGGCATTTGTCATCGGCACAATGACTATCTCAGAAACCCTTTCAACTCAGTTATTGTTCGACTCTAGTCAATACAAATCATCCTCCCACACAAACAAGAATTCTTTAGGATATTAACACATCTGCCAACTCAACCTACCCATGGAGCTTACTTCTCACAACCCTTACGTAAAGTCGCTTTGTGCTCCTGTCACCTTATTTTAACCTTTCAATTCTGTACCATCAGATTTTGCCTTGAATGGAGACTTCACTGAAAATAGACTGCCTCTAGTTGAGCTGAAGATAAAGAACATAGCATTTCAAACATCTCCTCCCAGCACAATCTGCTCTATGACGTGCGGCTTGACTGTCCAGCATATGTTGAAAATGAAGCCACAGGCTCATTTGACAATAGGGCCTGGGCTCTGAGTTGCTGATGAATTTGAAAGTAATTAATTGTTACATATCTTCGCCTGCTCCATGTGGGACTCACAATTTACAAATACAAGTCACTTGTCTGGGGTTTGAGCTTATCTCATGATCTTAACTTTGGTCCCGGTGCTACACTTTCACCAGCGGAGTTAATGGCCTTAGGCACACATTTGTAGTCAGTTGATGGACTCCTGTGTTACTGCAGCCAGGAGGGATTCCAGAAACAATTCGTTTCCATTCCCTCAACTTACAAATTAGCACTGAGACCACCCAGCCTTGTGAGTTTGTGCATTTAACATATTATTTTAGAAATTCTTATCCAGCTCTTCAACTCTCCTTGACTTTGGAGTTCTCAAAGAGGGTTTCCTGAAGTGTATTTGGAAGAAGACTCTAGAAATTTGTAGAATTCTTAACACAGCAGCAACCCTGTCTCCCAGTTTTATGTGTGTTCCAGGAGGGCAATTTAGAGAACAACGAAAGAAGAAGGGCAAATTCATTGACCATCTACCAGAAGAGATGCACTCCATCAACCAGTGAAAAGTAGCATTTACTAAGGGCTTGTCAGGTGCCAAGTGTATCCAGAGTACTTTGGGGATATCATCTACCCACTTAATCCTCCAGCAACCCTTTGAAAGAAGAACTATTTTCATCAACCCCATTTTACATATAAGGAAATCGTGGCCAAATCGCCCAGCTGGATTTATACCACCTTTTTTTTTTAAACATTTTTTAAAATGTTTATTTAATTTTGAGAGAGAGACAGAGCATGAGCTGGGGAGGGGAAGACAGTAAGGGAGACACAGAATCCAAAGCAGGCTCCAGGCTCCAAGCTGTCAGCACAGAGCCCCACATGGAGCTCGAACCCACAAACCACAAGATTATGACCTGAGCCAAAGTCGGATGCTTAACTGACTGAGCCACCCAGGCACTCCTGGGTTCATACCATCTTAACCACAGGAAATCTCATTGTTGCTTTGTGGACGAGGGTCATTCTTCCAAATTTATAGACGAGGAAACTAAAGCTCATAGGAATTGTGTCACTTAAGCCTGGGAGGTAAAAGTAAAGTGGCAGGATATCAATTCCTATCCACCTCTTTTCATTCCGCCATGTTATTCTACCATGCATCAACTGAAAAATGATGACTTAAGATATTTTAACCCTGATCCAAAGGAGCTGAGTCCAAATCAATTTAGCAAATTAACTTATGGAGTAGATGCTTCAATAATACACTTATTGCATGTTTGACTTGCCCTGCCTCTTTCCCCGTTATGATGGGGAGATAAGGCAGATGGGATATTAGGCCTGGAAAAGCCCCTCAGGGACAGTGCATGAGTCTGACACCACGGCAGTCCTTCCCAGATGCCTCATGTAGCTTCCAGCACAAAGGTCACTCAACAAGGCTGTGGCAAATGAGATTATAATGTCAACTTGGCATGTCACTGTCCCAAACTCTCCTCAGTGGGGTGGATCTACAGCTTTGTCTGATTCATGAAAGAAATTTCCTCTGGGTCATTATTGGGAGGAAGTCCTTCATCTGCTGGTGTTGGTGAACTGTAAGACAGCTGTGCCATAGGATGGAATGAAAACAAAGATTTAATCTGAATTCGCTCAAGAAACACAGCTTCAGTGTGTGAATCCAGTTCCCTCAGGGGGTTGAACAAACAGTCAGAATATCACTGTGGTCTTACACTGAAGATGTGTAACTTGTCAGAGCAGTGAAATCTCTTGTGAAATGTGTGTAAGGGTGATACTGTTCAGGCAGAAGGCTGGTCAAAGGTACACTTCCCTGAAGACATCTTTCAATTACAGATGCATTGCAATTAGAGATGGGAAAAGACTGGATGTGACCACTGAGTGAATATAGCCTGAGATTTTATTTCATACAAAACATTTTCCAAAATCTAGCTTGCAATGTTTCAGGCAGGAGGCTTGTGTATATCCATGTAATCCAAAGATCCCACCAACATCACTTGAATTTTAACTGATTTCAGCCTCGTTTTTTCTAAGGAGTATCTGTTCTCTATTTTTTAAAGTTTGTTTGTCTATTTATTTATTTATTTAGAGAGAGCATGCATGCACATGAGTGAGGGAGGGGCAGAGAGAGAGAGAGACAGAGAGACAGAGAGAATCCCAAGTGGGCTCCTCACCACCAGTGCAGAGCCTGATGTGGGGCTTGAACTCATGAACTGTGAGATCATGCCCTGAGTCGAAATAGAAGTCAGACACTTAACCAACTGAGTCACCCAGGTGCCCCCTGTTCTTTAATTTTATTGACTCATCTTCCCACTTTATTTTCCAGAATTGGAGAATGTTATCCTCAGAAGGACCCCCAGAAGATCATTTGGTCTATTACTTCTTTATAGAAAGTGAATCTGAATCTCAGAGAGGTTGAGCTAGGCTTTTGCTTCTCAACTCATTGTCTGAATTACGAGTTTCACATAAGCCTCAATCTATACCTTTGCATTTTATATAACCAGTGTTTGTCATTTTATAGATTGTGAATCTAAGTTGTTAGACTTTATAATTCTGGTACCAGAGAAATACTGAAAGAGCTATAAATGTTCACTATTATATTTTAGTAAATAGAATTTGATCAGTGCCAGATTTCATAGCATAAAACAATGATTAGTGATTTGTAGGGTACAAGTAAACTCAAAACTGTTTTCTTTTTCCTTCAAAGATATCTGCATATAGAGTAACATTCTGAAAACAAGTCAACATTTACAATGTTCAACATCAACGACAAATATTTGCTCCCGAGGGCATGTTGCTAAAAATTTACACTTCTTGGTAAATAGTCAACTCTATTTTGATGCTAAATGTATATTTACCATGGGTGACCAAACAGCATTTATAGATTAGAAGCACGAAGCAATTTGCCAGAACACAGATACTATGTTTTATTCTTAGTCATGAGATGGACTGAATTATGTCCCCACCCCCCCATTCACGTTTCGAAGCCCTAACCTTACCCAATGTAACGATACTTGGAAATAAAACTTGTCAAGAGGTAATTTAAGTTGAATGAGGTTATAAGGGTGGGGCCGGATCCACATAACTGGTGACTCTATGGAAGTAGAGCGCACAGAGGAAAGGCCAGAGGAGACACTGGACAGGCACCCTCCACAAGCCAGAGGAGAGCTCTCATTAGAAACAAACTCTACTCTACCAACATGTTGATCTTGGACTTCTGGCTTTGAGAAATTCCAGAAAATAAATTGCTGTTGTTCAAGTCTGTGATATACTATGATACGTTTACCAAGTTCCCTTCTTTAAATCTGAGAATCTGACGACAGTCAGGAGGGACGAAGTATAAGTAAAAATATGGGAAAGGTTTTGACCAAAGTCGGGCTGAGGGGAAGATCCCAGCAATGTTGAGGTTTTCGTAACATGGTAGAGAGTATCAGACAGGGCAGCATTTCATGGAACTAGTCCCAAATCTCCTTATTCCTTCAATCCATCCCATCCTCCCTACAGCCTCTGTTCCAGCACTTCCAATTTCCTTCTTCCCTGTTAATTTACACTTTGAGATGCACAGGGAGTGGAATCAAAGCATTAAAACCCCCAAACTTCCATATTATTGTTTGTAAAATAGCATAAGGCAGCAATTATTTTTATCCCATCAGGGAGGTGGAAATTCTGTCATTTATCGGACATATAACCTGACATCTGACTAAATCCACAAGCAAATCAGCATAGGGCAAGCAACATAAATGTTTCCTTTTCCAATAGTTGGTTGGTATTCTCCAGTTCTAAAGTAACTAAGGTCAAAGTTCCACATATGAAATCGAAGTTCCTTTTCACTCAAATGCAATTGTGTAGCAGCTCTAAGTAGGAATAGGAAATGAACCATAGAAAGGCATATTTAGGAAATGTCTGATAGGTTTATGCTAACTCCTATAACGTCAAGTGTTTTTTTTAATTAAAAATTTTTTAATGTTTATTTATTTTTAAGAGACAGAGAGAGACAGAGAATGAGCAGGGGAGTGGCAGAGAAAGAGGGAGACACAGAAACTGAAGCATGTTCCAGGGTCTGAGCAGTCAGCACAGAGTCCGATGTGGAGCTCGAACCCAAAACCCATGAGATCATGACCTGAGCTGAAATCCAACACTTAACTGACTGAGCCAACCAGGCACCCCCAAATGTCAAGTGGTTTTGACCAGCAGCCTGAAGACCACTAATCACTTGGATAAAATGCTTCAGCTTGTTGCTTCAGTTACCTCCAACTTCAACAGCAAACCTACCTGACAGGTTTACTGCAGTCCTTGGAGAAGTAGATACCAAGGAGGACACAGCCTCAAAGGTAAAGGTCAATGTTGAGCATCCAAAACCACCCAGGATCTTAAAATGAAATTTCCTGTTGTTACATTTGGACACACTTTAGTAGAAGTGCCTAAAAATTTTTGGTTTCTTCTTTAGAAATTAGAGATTAATGACAGTTGACAAGAAGTAAAGGTACAATATAACATCCTTATATAGCATGCATTTGGCTTTGTGGTTTTCAAAATGCAGCTGACTTTGAAAACATAATATTACGGCCTGTTTTCTGCAGCCAAGATTAAAAAAAACATTTTAAGTTTTTCTCCTTGATTTAAAATACATCTCTTATAAAAAATATTCCTGTGTTCCAAGTCTTAATTACCAACCCCCTGCAAAAAACCCCAAAACAACAACAACAACAACAACAACAACAACAGCAACAACAAAAACCAGGACAAAACAAAACCTTAAAAGGTTATTCAAGTTAATTGTGGTATGGAATTAGGTCCAGCTATTTAGCTCTGATGATGACAAAATCTATTTCACCAGTGACAGAGTGTCTCAAAGGCCATCTGTCTTTTGACTGCAAAGAATGTTGAGGGTTATCTATTTTAATATGTTAGCATCAAAGAGAAATGTGTTCTCATAGCCTTGGGATGCTCCCGCCACACAGAGCAAACGTTCAGAGCATGAAGTGAGCTGGGCTCTGCACCATATCCTAGGAAAGCCCACACTTACTTTTGCTGAATATTCACTTAAATCTAGCTGCTGTGGGCTCGCCCTGCATTTCCAAAGTGGAGCCTTAATCACTCCTGAAATACAGTTCTTGATGTGAAGGCCTTGAAATGGATTCTTTGCCTTGTTTCTCAGAACATGTGAGAAACACCTGAAATGACTTCAGAGATGTTGGCTGATTCAGACCACATAGAGGTGGTGCAGTGGACCTGAGTTTTCCCTCCTATACATTCTCACAGGTCTTACTTTCTCTTTTGGGTTGCATTAAATTTTTATTTTTTTATTGCATTATATTACTTAATCCTGATAACAGACCATGGGTTACTTTATCACCCCTTTTTAAAATTATTTATTTATTCAAAAATGTTTATTTATTTATTTGAGGGAGAGAGAGATAGGGAGTGAGCAGGGAAAAGGCAGAGAGAGGGGGAGACAGAGAATCCCAGGCAGGCTCTGCACTGTCAGCACAGAGCCTGATGTGGGGCTCAAACCCACAGAACCATGAGATCATGATCTGAGCCAAAATCAAGAGTCAGACGCTTAACTGACTGAGACACGCAGGCACCCCTCACCACTATTTTTCAGATGATGGAACAGAGGATTCGTGCATTAAGGAAATATTTCAAAGTTTGTAAGAACAATAATATGGACATACGTGCATAGCCTGACTCCTGTGAAAGGGAAATCATTTGTTTAGATATGACATGTGACTCGACAGAATTAATTTTATCAGATGAAATCACAAGTCATGCTTCTGTGTGTCTCAGAACTGCAAGTACCTGCAGTATACTTGTTATATACTGGTTGAGCTGAATTATTCCTATAATCAAAATTATGACCTTGGAATCTCAAGCAATTTCTATGCCCAGAGTGTCCTCTTGCTGGGGTCAGTTGAAGGGAGAATGCTCACGTAAGCTCTACGTAGCCAAGGGCTATGGGGGGAGGAGAAGAGGAAGCTGATGAGAACTGGAGTTATAATCCCTTTGAGGACTGGAGACCAGGTGCCGTAACAGGACCTGTGGACACCAGCACTTAGCACTCCCTGTTCAAAATGGAAAAACAGAGGGAAAGAAGAACTTGGAAAGTATAAGCTTTTAGGGGCCACAACTATGGGACTTGTTTCTAGATCTTTTCTACTTTTCATACCCCTTTCCCTAAGGTTTGTCCTTGGTTGGGTATATGTGTGTGGGAGAGTACACACACACACACACACACACACACATACACACACACACACATGTATTACGGTTTCCAGGAAAAAAAATTAGAGGACACTCTGTTAAATTTGAATTGCAAAGAAATATCAAATATTTACTCTTTTAGTGTCATTATGTCACAGCTTTCGCATGGTACATACCTACACTGAGAAGTCACTCATCTATCTGAAATTCAAGTTTAACTATGTACTCTATATTTTTATTTACTATATATATGTTATATATATATTAGAGTTGGAAGATATATATATAACATATATATATATATAACATATATATATCCATGCCGATATATGTGTACATATACATACATAGATTTTTAAAAATCTATGTATCTATATATGCAATTATATATAACACTCCCTGGCCTTACAATGAGGTTATCCCCCTGTTCTGTTATGCTCCTGTTTATCTTATACTTCCCATATTTTAAGTATTTACACTTGTAATGTTATTTTCAACGTCTGCTTTTCCCACTAGATTGTAAACTCCCCAATGGCTATGACTATTCCTGTTATTGACTCAGAACCCAGCAGAAAACATAATTGATGAACTGAGAATGCAGAATATACGTGAACACCCATATCCAAAACTTAGTCAATGGATCACTCTAACTATATAGAGCAGATAGGCTCTGACCAATGTGGACAAGAGCTTGAGTCAGCAACTGAAACAATCGAACAGATAAAGGGCCTGGATTTGAAGGCATGACAAAAATGATTACATTGAATTCCACATTTTTATCTCACTGATTTTGAATGAGCATTCTAAATAATTTTTTTCCCTACAGTACTTGGCAAACACACTGGGTAACAGGTGATTTTTGCACACGGGCAGTTTTTTCTATACACCAAACCACACCATGACCCCTTCCCGGCATGCCACATGTTCACCAGGTTTGGTTTTGACCTTGTGCTTGCACTCTGGAAGTTTCCCTTTGCCTTGGAGTTCTGTAATTAAGAATGCCATTTAGAAATTTTTATTTTTGCCAAAAGCCTTCAAACTGGGGGATAAAAGAGAGGCCAGAAATGGAAACCTCCTCACACTCCACATTACATTAGTGGCATTTTAAAATTACGACCTTGCCAGCTTCCTTAAGAAATACTACATTTTTCATCTTTGGTGCCTGTGATTAAGTAACACTCACTTTGCACAGCTCCTGTGGTGACACAGCTCCATTACAAAGGCCTCCTGTGTGGCATTCGGGTCATTAGAAACTACACAAACTATTAGGAAACAGTAGCAGAGCCGCTAACAAATCCTTCGTATTACGGTTTCCTTGCTGACTGTGGCAAAGAATAAAGACTGAACTCACGTTGGTTTTGGAGTTGAATAAAATAGTTACGTAGAAATACATATATATGAAGAAATTACACTGTCATATATAATTCCCAGAATGTTTTCCCATAGAGCTCTTAGCCTACCTTTCTTGATCCCCCAAATTAGGATTTCATTTCTGGATTCCACTAGTTCTCTGGGTGACCTCACTCAATACCCTAAAGTTTCATGTGTTTATAAATACAGGTTTCTTGGTACAACCTGGTGTCTGTAATGGTTAATTCTATGTGTCAACTTGTTTGATGGTTGCCCAGATAGCTGGTAAAATATTATTTTTGAGTGTGTCTGTGAGGGTGTCTCGGCAAAAGATTAGTATTTGACTCAGTAGTCTGAGTAAAGAGATCCATCCTCTACAAAGTTGGGTGGGCTTCATCCAACCTACAGGTGCCCCACGCAGAGGAAAGGCTATCTCTCTCTTCCTGAGCTAGGATGTCCATCTCCTCCTGCTCATGAACATCAGAGCTCCTTGTTCCCAGGCCTTTGGAGTCTGGCCTCAGACTGGGAGTTACACCATTGTTCCCCCAAGTTCTTAGGTCATTGGCTTTGGATTGAATTATGCCACTATCTTTCCTGGGCCTCCAGCTTATAGATGGCAGATCATGAGACTTCTCAGCCTCCATAACCATGGGAGCCAATGCTTATAATAAATCTCCTTTCATATGTATTATGCATATCCCATTGGTTCTGTTTCTCTGGGAACCTGTGACTGATACAGGGTCCTATACCAAATCTTCACGTTCTTGAATGTCTCAACTGTGGACCTGCAGCCCCAAATAGGGCTTACACTTCAACTTCAACCACTGCCATGAAGACCAGGTACCCAGCAGTGGGCAGCACTGGCATGCATGGTTGTTCTCTGTGTACCAGTCATCACTCTCTCCTGGTTGTCCAGACACGTGAGGTCGTTTGGCCGCGGCCCCATAATGGCTAAGGCAGGCTCTTTATGTGCACGTGGACACTCAGGCACAACCGCCCGACACATCTTGACAACAAAAACACTTAGCCTGCTTGCTGTGAGCTCATCGTAGGATGTGAAACACTGGCCCATATTTTACTGGCACTTTGACTAATCTTTAGGGAGAATTCTGGCTTATGTGGGAAGTGATTGACTATGTGGTACCCTTTCCCCAGGGCTAGTACGAAACCCAGACCCCAGATGTGCTCTTGGCTTTCCATCTTTCCGATGACATATAAAAATGAGGAGCCACACACTCTGAGCTATTACAGATCCCACGGCGCTGTTAGTAAGACCAGAGGCTTTATTCTTGATCCGTGGCAAAAAGCCAAGATGGTGAGGGAAGTTCCAACTGCTCAAAGTCCTTCGATACTCTATAGATTATTCTGTTATTTGCCCCAAGATTGACTAGTATGTGGTGGGGGCCATTGATCTGTTAGCATTCCCCCCCCTACATTTTAGCAGTGGATTTTAGCAACCTCTGTGTAAAATACTATAGCATGCTGAAGTAAACAAACATTACATAAAATACATCATTTGATGATTAAGTGGGCATTTTCTTGTGAACAAGTTTATTTCTTATAAAATATATAAAATTGTGGATTGTGACAGGTGAAGGTAGGAGCAAAATATGAGACTAGATTTAATTTTGTGCTACATAGAGGTCTTCTAATTAAGTTACAAGACGGTATTCTTTTCATACTGATTCAGCACACAAACTTCTGTTCTACACATGAGGCAATTTAGTTCATGTGAGCATAATTCTGTTTTTTTATTAGCTGGGTTTGGTCCCTATATGTCTTCCATAGATATTCTGTTTTGTCTCATCAGTTCCCCTTGGAGACAAAATTCAGCATATCCATCGCTGAAAAGGAACTTTCCGTGGGGAGCTCCGCAACAGAGGAGGCAGAGCGCTGTGGGGACTGGATTTAGATAAATGGAAAGATAAGTCTCAATTCCTTTGCTCCCTTCAAGCGTGCCTCTCTCTCTTTTTTTTCCCCAGCTTAAGTTGTTTCTCATTCTCTGCTTTAATCTAAGCTTCATCCAAATGATGGCAAATTAGGAAAAGAGGCCATTCCAGGGCCATCCCTCGCTCTCCTGATTCATGACAGTCTGGGTCTGCCATCCCAACTCTCTGAAGAGCCTCTTCCGTCCCTATTTAAGTTCATTCCACACATTGCCAACACCTCCCCACAGCTAGACACTGGTTTGAGTCATTGAAAGGCCAGCAATTCCTGAGCCACACTTAGCAAGCCCGTGCTGCCCACACTCCCATAAAATACCAAGGAGCTTGTCACAGACTCTCATGAAATACCACGGAGATTTATATTTTACACTTAACACGAGTAATCTTCATCTAGGTTTTCCAGGGATCAATTCATTTCTTTTTTTTTTTAATTTTTTTAAATGTTTTTATTTATTTTTGAGAGAGAGAGAGAGAGACAGCGTGAGCAGGGGAGGGTCAGAGAGAGAAGGAGTCACAGGATCTGAAGACAGGCTCCAGGCTCTGAGCTAGCGGTCAGCACAAAGCCTGACGCGGGGCTCGAACCCACGAACCGTGAGATCATGACCTGAGCTGAAGTCGGACGCTTAACCGACTGAGCCACCCAGGCACCCCAATTCATTTCTTATAAAATGCTCAGGGCCCTGCTTGTGGGTGTGGCTTCCTGCAGGTGTACAAATTGTGAGACGGCCCTCGTGTGCCATGCCTACAACCCAAACCTTCTGTTTGTAGTTGCATCTTGAGGGATGTTTCTTTGTTCATTACTTTGGGAGGTAATTCCAAACTCACAGAAAGGTTCAAAACTGGTAAAAAGAATGCTTATATACTCTTTACCCCAAATCATCTATTGTTGACGTTTCTGCCTCTTTATTAGTTCTTCTCTCTGTCTCTCTCTGTCTTATATATTAGGAAGACTACATATACATGAATATTTCTATGAATGAATACAAATTATGCTCTTTGAGGATAGTAGTTGAGAATATATATGAGTGAGAATGCACACATTAATAGTTCTGTGTTACTATATTTAGCTTATACTATTTGAGGGTAAGTTGCACACATTGTGACCCCTCCCTTTGTAATATTTCACTGTATATTTCCTAAGAATGAGGCTATCTTCTCACATACCCACAGTGAATTTAACCTCAGTGAATTTAACATTGATATATATTTATACCTAACCTATAGTCTGTATCCAACTTTGTCAACTGACTCAGCAATCTCCTTTACAGCATTTTCTCCAATGCAGGATCTGGTCTACAATCATGTGTCGTATTTTCTTGGTGTGTGCCCTTAGTCTCCTTCAATCTGAAGCAATTTCTTTGCCTTTCTTTGTCTTTTTTGTGACATTGGCATTCTTGCAGAAAACAGTCCCTTATCAGGATGTGTCCAGGGTTCTGGAGGGGATGAGACTGGTGGGGAGAAGGGACGTTAAATGCAACCATGTACATTGAACAGTTTAATGTACATGACAGAACTGGGGCAAGAGACAATGTGGTCAACCATCCGGCACATGGCTAGGTCTTTAAGTCAAACCATCTTTAGACCATTGCATTTTGGCTTTGCATTGTATGTAGAACTAAGAATTACTCAGCCAGTTTGGTTATCCTGTTTGTTACAGCAGACATTAAAGTGAGATCATCCAGCCACATGATAACCAGGTAGGGGAGGAGAGAGAAGGTGGAGGAGAATGGAAGAAAGGGAGAAAAGGAAGGAGAGGGTGAGGGAGATTGGGGGCGGTACCCCCTTTAATTAAAATGCACACTGGGACCCTTTCATGTGCCAGCCATTAAATAGCATGCATCAGTAGCCCTTGAGCATACTGCTGTGTTTTCAACAGAAAATACATCGGAGATCCTCATAATGTTGATGTTGTCTCCCTAGGAAATGCACACTCTTCCTGTCTCAGTTGACAGGATAAGGATCCCTCTGCTCTTGCGTGAACCTCACATCTCTTTCTTCCTCTTCATTTTCCACCCCCAGGCTCATTTTGTTCAGAGGAGAGAAAGCAACTCTGTTCAGCACAATTAAGCCACCCACATGCAGATTTACCAAGCAGAAAACAAAGAATAATGAAGAAAACATCTGCCACCACCTGGGCAAGTGACGTCAGCAAAGTAACGGGGATAATGGCTATGTGAATTTCTGTGTGACGGAAGGTGAAGCCTTAGAGCAAACATGAGGAACCCCCATAGCAGCTTCAGCGACAGTGGGTCACGGGGATGCTTCTTACTCAGCGGCAAACCCTGGCTCTTCCTGCTTAGCAGCAGAAAGGAGTGAAGCAACTATGTGATCCAAGGGGGAGAGGATGGTTTCAGAGTCACCTACTAGACTGTGGCCCTGGGGAAGGCCCGCCGACATCTCTGAGCTCCATTTCCTTTAGTATGAAGGGGAAGGAAATGAGGTAAGCAGTGAAGTGCTTAGCAGAAGCTCTGGAAACACAGTAGGTGAGTGACTCGTGTTAGCTCCTGTGTGAGGCCAGGCTGCTAGGGAGCAGAGTCTGAGACTGCTTGGCTGGGAGCCAGAGGGGGACATGGAGATGGACAGAAAAAGAGGCTCGGCAGGGCTGTGGTCTCAGCTGGAGACCCGTCTGAGCCTCATCCCAGGGGGAGCTCTGGAGATCGAACTTGGTCTCTGGTTAAGTCAAGAGTGGGCCAGACTTTTGACCCTAACTCAATCAGTCCCAAGCTATAGGGTGGGTGAGGGGCAAATCTAATGGTTCCCATCTGCATTTCTCGAAGGAGGGGACACCTGTGAGCAGCCCATCCCTGGAGAATGGGGGTGGGCCAGGCGGTGCCCTGGCCCCACAAAGGGATCTGAGTGGGCCCCACAGCATCTACCATAGTTCACTTCTCCCTTCTCACGTAAATAAGGAAACCTTGTAGAACACAGGGCTAGGTCATTTGTAACTGACATGGATTCATATTACTTTTCTTATTTTTGATAGAAAGAAGTGACCACTCACATCACAGAGCTCTCTGAGGCATGCTGGGCTAATTGATTCTGTTGAGACAGCCTTTTATTACTGATAAAACTCTTCTGGCCCCCAATACAGATGGTTCCAGACCCGAGGAATGGTGCCCATGTCCGTGGTCAAACTTCAGGCGGGCCACCTGCACTGACACACCCCAGGCCCCAGGAAGAGGTGCGGAATGAAAGGGCACGGATGTTCAAAGTGCCTTCAATTACGTCGCTCTCCTCTTAGTGTGGCTCCCTTGCTTTCTGGTTCAGCATCGTTAGCGCACCGCCGCGCCTTACTGCACATTCCCCTTTCTAGGTCACTGAGACGTGGCGTGAACTTCACTTGTAATATTCATCCTTTTCTCAGAGAACTGGCAGGGGGATGGAGAAGGGCAAGAACATGGGAGCAGTGGCTGCTGGGAGGGTGGAGAATTAATCTGCATTCATTTCTTACCCTGTTAACTGGTATGTCACTGTTCTACTCACACAGTCTGGGGGCTTGTTTCCAGTGTGAATCTAGCACTTACTTAGCTCATCAGAGGTAATGCGCCCCATAACGCGGCATAGACACTGGTCAAGGCTGGGTCTAGGAACCCATGGTTAATGTTCATATTCTGTATTATAAGGTATGGCATATACAAATTAATCGTATTTTTCTTTGATAATGAAGTGTATATCTTAGGTGTATTATAGCACTATGTGTATACATACACATATATATGCATATGTATGCATGCATATTTATGTGTATATATTTCATACAGTTTTCTTCTCTTATTTTTGGTCTTTCTCTCCTCACTGGACTTTATGCTTCATTATGGTGGAAGCTTTGCCCATTTGGCTCACTGTTGTGACCTCAGCACCTAGAACAATTGGTCTTCTGGGTTCCCTAGTGGATGTTCAATAAGAATTAGTTGCATACACAAAGTCATATTAAAATCAAATCTTAGATTTGAATTGATTTTAAAAGTTTGGGGATGATGGTAAGGTGCTTTATTTTTAAAACAAGCCATTGTACAAATTAGCAAGACTACTTTAAAGTAGTACATTTCTAGCTGAGGTGCCCAGAAAAGTTCAATTATGCTTTATGCCAAAAAAAAAAATTTAGTTATATGGCCTGCTACCTTCTGAGTCATCATTCTTTTTCTTAGCTGTATCAGAAATCTGACTCTGTAATTTCTGTTTTGGTCAATTTGAGGTGTGAGGGCAGCCAATCAAGCTTGGAAGTAGAAATTTAAGTTAGAATTCCAAGTATGCAGATGATATGCTGCTTAAAACAGGTCTGCCTCAGTTTCTTATAACTGGTTATTCAATACTTCCTTTTTAAAACATATTATTATTTTTTAAGAGGTTTATTTGTTTTGAGAGGGGGAGAGAAAGCAGGGAGGGGCAGAAAGGGAGAGAATCTCAGCCAGGCTCTGTGCTGCTTGGACCAGGAGATCATGACCTGAGCAGAAATTAAGAGTCGGACACTTAACCAACTGAGCCTCCCAGGTGCCCCAAGACTTCCTTTTGAAGGAACATGCATATGTTGCCTGAAGCAGAGAAACTAGAAACCTTCTTCTTATATAGTTCTCTCTGTCCAGATTTTTCCCAGTTTCTTTTTTTTTTTTTAAACAAAAGAGAGAGCTCAAGTAAGAGAGGGGCTGAAAATAGAGAGAGGGAAAGAGAGTCCCAAGTAGCCTCCACACTCAACATGGAGCCCAATGCAGGGCTCAATCCCATGACTCTGGGATGATGGCTTGAGTCAAAATCAAGAGTCAGATATTCAACTGACTGAACCACATAGGTTTGTTTTGTTTTGTTTTGTTTTTAAATGAAGTGAAAGGAGATTGACTCCTGGATCTTTCAAAGTTGTTGTTCCAAGATAGGTTCCTAACAATATGCACCTCTATTTCAACTAAATTACTTTGATTAAACATTAAAAGATTGCTGAGAGAATGTACAATATGTTTCTATATTTACGTTTGTAACTTAAACTATACTTATACTCTTCTCAGTTTTCTTTTGAGAGGTTTTGTGCTTACATGTTTTTAAAAATAATTTCTCACTTAAAAAACTTTTTTGCTAAACTCTTTACTTCCAATCTCTTATATTTGAAATTATGGTATAAAGATTTCTCCTAAATTAGTAGTCATGAAAAAGGTGGCCTATAGTATATAGTATAAGGCTTCTTAGAATTTCAGAGATAGAAATAACTCTGAGATGGTCTAGACTGAGCCAATAATTCCATGGAAGAGAATGGAAGCCTGGAGAGAGGTGATTGCCCAGTTGTGATTAGACTTCTAGCTGGTGAGAGAGACTACACAATATATCAGGCTTCTGATTTAAAATATAGTGCTTTCCCTAAAAAATGTCTGAAAACATAACATTTTCCTAAAAAAGTGATTTTCCATAAAGATGAAGAACACGTTACATTGATTTCTCTCTTTCATTTACTCATACATTCACATAAGACTACATGTTTTTATTGCTACGTTGTCTTCAGCACCGAGTTTCCTACTAGGGAGGCAAAGATGATGAGGTTATGGTTCCACAAACAACAGGCTCCCAGTGTGATGACCTCCTCAGAAACTACATCCAACAATCCCATTCCTTAACCTGTTCCATCCTTCCCCATGGTTTGAGTAAAACTAATCTCCACAAATTTCTAGCTAAGAGACTAGACATAGCATAGGTCAGCCAACCAATGCTTTGGGGGCTTTAACTTAGCATGTGTGTGGAACTTCCAGAATGATTATAGTAATAATATAAAAAATATACTGGGAAATGAGTTTTGTTGAGGCTGTGAAAAAATCAGAATATTTGGGTATTACTCATGGCAATGTAAAATGGTGCAGGCACTGGAAAATAGTTCCTGGTTCCTCAAAAAGTTAAATATAGAATTACCACATGACCTAAAAATTCCACTCCTTGGAATAGGCCTAAGAGTTAAAAACAGGGACTCAAATGGGTACTTATATGCCAATGTTCAGATCAGCATTATTCACAATAGCCAAAAGGCTCAAAGGCTCTATGCCAGAAGCCAAAAAGACTCAAGTGTCCATCAACAGATGAATGGATGGACAAAATGGAAGGTAACAGCCTTTAAAAGAAATGAAGTTCTGACACGTGCTAAAACATGGATGCCCCTTGAAAACATTACGTTCCAGGAAGGAAGCCAGACACAAGAGGACAAATATTTTAATAATTCCACTTAGATGAGGTACTCAGCCCAGGCAAATTCATAGATACATAAAAGAGAAGAAAGATTACCACATGCTAGGGGGAGGTACGAAGGAGGAGTTATTGCTTCCTGGGCATGAAGTGTCTTTTTGGGATAATGAAGAATTTTGGAACTAGATAGTAGTAATGGTTGCACAACAACTGTGAGTATACTTAATGCTACTGACTTGTATATTTAAAAATGGCAATTGTGCATTACAAATTCTTTGCCATAAAAAAATGTGTATGTGGACCACACATGATCATTTTGGCTTTTAGCTGTCTTGCCTATCACTGTTAGCCCGGAAGTTTATTTGTCTTCTAAGTTATTTGTCATATCCTAACTGTGTCTTAGTCAAACTACTTGATTTCCATGTGCTACAACATCTTTATGGATACAGTGGGAATAATAATACTTATTTTTCACAGGGTTTCAGTGAGGACTATATGTGTTAATATATAGAGAATATCTATATATGATAAATAGCTTGAGCACAGTGAATATATTCTATTATGATTACTGTCATTATTTTATTCTATACCTTGTCACTCTGTATAATCACTACTATTTACCTATCTCTATCTGTCCTGTATTGGAAGAGTCTAGCATATGTCTGGCTTAAAGAAATGACAAATAAGTGACTACATTCTTTATTAACTATATATTTAAACATAAAATATTCATGATGTGCCTAATGTGACCAATGTACTTCTGAATGTTGGGTCCTAGAGGAATTACAAAGACTTCACAGATAAAGTTTTTGTAATGTAAAGAGCTGTCAGTGGTAGGGAAGATGCACATTTAAATACAATTATTTTGATAAACACATTTCAAAATGATCAATGAGACATGGCAAGCTAAAAACCTAAAGGAAGACAATAAAGATGAAAAACGTGCGATCTTATATTTCAGTGTTTTGTTTTTTACCCAGTAAAATTCTGGCAAAAGTTATTATCAAAAGAAACATTCTAATGGGCAAACTAATAAGCATAAGCAAAGCCTAGTTCTTATCCAAGGTCTTGGAATAACAATAAATCCATAATAATTCTCACCCACCTTCCCCTCTCAGAAAACCCATGAAGGTGTAACTTGCACGTTTCTAAAACAGACACATAGAACGTTCCCTTCAGAGAAGCACACGTGTTCAGCTCCACACGTAGGAAAACTCAGGGATGAAGAGCGTACACCTGCAAGCATGGCAAGAAGCCCCGCACCTGGAGCCGTCCGACTTCTGCCCGCCCCCCTGCCTTCTCCCCTCCTCACCCCCGCTCCAGGAAAGCTGGGCCCAACTCTGCTCACCGAATATCAGGTGAGCCTTTCTGCGAATCAGCCTCTGACTTTGTAACCCAATTCCAGTGTCATGAGTTTTTGCCTTCTTTCTGACACTAAGTCCCTCTGTCGTATCCCCGTTCCAGTGATGGGAGACTGCCAGGCTTCTGTGGGTCTGACAGTCTTCCTTGTCACCATCCCAAGAAGGCACCGCTCCCGCTGGAGGAGGAGACACTGACTCCTGCGTCTCCATGGCCTGGCTTCACGATCTCTCAGCTTGTAGCAGTCCTCCTGATACCACGTGCCAGCTGCGAGACTGGGGGTTAAGTCATGCGGGCTCTATGCATGTCAACTACGGTGCCGGGCACTCAGCAGGTGCCCCGTAAGCGCTAGCTCGTTTTCCTTCCCAACCACGCAAAAATGTGGCAGAGGTGCTCCAACATTTGTCCCATCTTTATGAGGTAGTGTACCTTGTAACAAACTGATTTATAAACGCTTCTGCAATTGAAGTTACAAAAGCTCGGTGTTACACTGCAGAGACTGCGGAGTTTGGGAGTTCAGAGACAAATGTGTATTGTTTCTGGAGTCACCAGTACGGATCTATGTGACCTCAATCCGGTCAGTTAATCTCTCGGGGGCCTCCCTGTCTTCATCTATAGACACTAGGTTAAGTTAGATAATGTTTCAAGCCCTTCCCAGCTCTAAATTTTTGATTCAGAATGAAATGTAAACAAAATCTTCATATGGTGACAAATACCACCTTCCCCTAGACCTCTATTGAATGATGAGTTGAATGATTAGGATTTTAGGGCTCCTCTCCTGCATGCTGGCAAGAGCTGATGTGAGGGGAAACAGACCACAGCACCCGGGAACCTGCCGTAAATGACACATCTCGGCCTCTGCCCCAGATCACCCGAAGTGGAAGCAGGCTGTGCGCTTGCAGAAGCCCTGCAGGGGATTCTGATGCTCTAATCCAGGAAATCATGCAGTGCACACACCCCCTTCCCTTTGAACTGAGAAGACGGATATATTAGAACAAGGACATATCTTCTGCTTACTGATCTGTCCCTACTGATTTCTAGGTTTAAAAAAATAATAATCTAAAAAATCCCCTTGGGATCGCCTATTGATCAACTTCAGTTCCAGTAGATTATTCTATTTTGAAGGAGACATGTATGCCCAGCAGAAAATTAAGAAAATTGCTAAGGACAAATAAACACTGATTGCCAAGGGAGAAGAAGGCCACTTATCTTCTATTACCTCTTCTGTGAACAGTTACTCCCTCTGCACGCCGCTCACTCCAAACAGCTTACATTTCAATATGGCAAGGATGCCTCCAAACAGTGGTTTAATTCATTGATTTTTCTTGCTATTTTCATTATCTACTTAAGCACAAAATGCATTTATTGTGGCTTCAAAGACTGCATTCAGTTGATCAAATTGCCGTATTTGAAGGGTATCAAACACAAATGGACGCCACTAAATGGCCTCTTTATCCATGTAGAGAAGTAGGAGCCCAAGATGTGGTGAGGTCTCAACCAAAACACATATGTCTTAGGGAGTTAGCGCTTACACATAATTTAGCACCACACGAACCTAGGAATTAAAAACTGTTTACAGTGCTGGCCACGGGATATGTCTGTGCAAATGATGATGTCTCTGAGCCTTATCACTTAACTCATATCTATCTCCCCCCTTGCGAAGCCCTCACGTAGGAGTCCCATTCTCAAAGCACACTACCCATTCACCTCCTTCTCCCCATACGCTGCTACTAAATCCCAAACACCAATCATACCTGTAACACAAAGTTGCACCATTCAGTTTATATGCCTACCAGCTCTATTGGGATGGTAAGCCCCTTGGGACCGGGCACTATTTCTCTCGAAGTCCCAATAGCAGGATAATAGGTTCTTGTATCTGTTAAGTGAAATAATTTTATTTTCTGATCACACCTTCCTTTTCTCTGTAGATATCTTACCTCCAGTGTAATGACCTTATTCGGTAAAGAAAAGGCATAGAAAAAAGTGAATTTCCTAGTGATATTGCTCTCCAAGGAAAAAGTCATAGTCAAAAGCAAAATTTTCCTCCTGTTGTGCTTTTTCAGCTACCTACAGAAATAGTAATTTTTAGAGGAAGCCTGTCAAAAAGCTTGTGAACAGCAGTTAGATTAGTTTTTTCTTTTATTTTTGACAAATGGGTTGCAATTAGAGTTCATATCACTTCTCTTGTTTTTCAAAAACTTTTAGAAGTCTACCAGAGATCAATACCTCCCAGGGAAAAACACGACCTCAGTAAGAAAGAAACAAAGTTTCACATACATAAACAGTTATGGGGGCGGGGCACTGAAAAAGGCACACAGCAGGCCATCAGGAACTCCTGTGAGTCAGGAAACGGGGTGAGTTTCTGCTCTTCCTACACAGACTGGAGAGGCCATGGCCAAGCCCCCCTGTCCTTTTACGTTTCATTTTTCCGTCTAGCTTCAGTGTCTCAAAGTAAATGCCAACAAGATACTAGAGGAAACCATGATTCTGGGAGGAGCAGGGAGGAAAGTGAGATTTTTGAGGAGTGTTTCTAGAGTGTGGGAGATGGTTTGCAGAAAAACAGCTGTGGAAGGAGCAGCTTCGAAAGATATAAATGACAGAATCTAGGTTGGCTTCAGAATCGACTTCTCTGAGCTTAAGACCAAAGACAGGCAGTAGGGAGAAGAACGTGACGCGTTCAGGACCAAATGGTAAAAAAAGCTCCCACAGACGCAGGTGCTCAGAGCTAGATCCAAAGTCTTAGACTTAGATAAGTGGGGCAGCAATTGTACCCTGCCACGAGCCTCAAGGACAAGAAAGAGGGAACTGAGTTGCAGCTAGAAAGTGGACTGAGTTCAGGCCTCGCCTCTTGAGGTTTGGCTACTGCTTGGCTGATGCGCTGTGTGCATGGACCTCCCAGCAGAGCAGCACTCGCTCCTTCCAGCCATTTCCATTCGTCATCCTATCTGCTCCCACCTCTGCTGGCTGCACACACCAGATGTTCAGCCTGGCTGCAGGGGATGCATACTGAGAGTCTGAGATCTGCTGCTCAGAGATGTTGGGGAGGCAGCCACAAACCCATTTTTATCTTAAAAGAGAGTTGTGAACGCAGTGGTCTTTTGAAGAAGAAAGCAATTACTTTAATGATTTGTATTTTCATTATGGGAAAAGTACATCCTATTTAAGGAAATGTGAAAGGTTTGAATATTTAAAGGAAGGAAAAAAACCCAAAACCCACTGTCCCTTGAGTCAAATACAATAATATGTATATTTTAGTGTGCTTCTTTTAGACCCCTTTGGTAAAAAAGCAGGCATTTAAATATATTGTTGAAGTCACTGTTCAACATTATGCATAATCATTTCTCATGATTTGCACACAATTTACATGGTTCAACCACTTCTTATTGAATGATGAAGTTACCATACATTATATTATCATACATCTACATTGAATGATATTGGGAGATACATGAAGATAAATATTTAAAGGTCACTGAAAGAAAATAACACATGCCTTTGAAAGGATTTCAAACTAGTTAAGGATACCTGGAGATGGAGATCTGGAAAGAAGGAACATATGGAATTGGAAACATATGACATATGACAAATGTCATATGACATATGACAAGTGTTAAAGGAACATAGGACAAAGAAAAAAGTATTTTGAAAATTAAGAACAAATATTTATCCAGAGGAAGATGATGATGAAGACGTCTTTATACTTGGTCATGTTGTTTCTGTTATTATTATTAGATTATTGTTATTGCCATTGAAAATTATAGCCAATTTATAATTCCTGTCAACTTACATGATTATTTCTGGAAAGTAAACTGAAAGAGCTAAAATGACTATGTTTTTTTTTAATGTTTATTTTTGACAGAGAGAGACAGACAGAGCACAAGAGGGGAAGGGGCAGAGAGAGGGAGACACAGAATCCAAAGTGGGTTCTAGGCTCTGAGCTT
Source organism: Suricata suricatta (assembly GCF_006229205.1). Taxonomy (NCBI): domain Eukaryota; kingdom Metazoa; phylum Chordata; class Mammalia; order Carnivora; family Herpestidae; genus Suricata; species Suricata suricatta. The sequence continues at coordinate 15,524,201 of NC_043703.1, forward strand.
TCAGCACAGAGCCTAAAGCCTGGCTTAAACCCATGAACCGTAAGATCATGACCTGAGTCAAAGTCAGATGTTTAACTGACTGAGCCACCCAGATGCCCGTAAAATGACTCTGTTAAAACATATAAATATCATTAATATTTCTTCTTGCTTCCCAAAAGCCTTAAGTGCATGTATCACGTAAAGAACATATATGATTGTGTGTATTTAACCATAACCAAGCTACCATGCTTATTTTCATTTAAAAACTTTGCTAATTGATTGGTAACAATTCGTTTCACTTGGTTTTTGTCTATGGTACTGTAGTTGGGTTTAAGACTATTTTATTTTATTTTTAAATGTTTTATTTCTTTTTTGAGAGAGAGGGAGAGAGACAGTGTGAGCAGGGGAGGGTCAGAGAGAGAGAGGGAGACACAGAATCTGAAGCAGGCTCCAGGCTCTGAGCTAGCTGTCAGTACAGAGCCCAACGTGGGGCATGAACCCATGAATCATGAGATCATGACCTGAGCTGAAGTTTGATGCTTAACTGACTGAGCCATCCAGGCGCCCCAAGGGTTTAACACTATTTTAATGTTTGCTAACTAACTGTATTTCTTTCTTTGTTAATTATTAGTTCAAAAACATTGAAAATTTGGCTGTTATAGTGTTCATTAAAAAGGACTCCATATATGGGAGCTCTTTCTATAACTCATGTATAATATGCTTCTTAAAGTTATATGTGCTCTAATATTCTCCCAGGGCCTTTATTTGAGTAGTTGATATAGAAGTTCCACATTTTTTTTGTAGTCATCACTACTTTATACTTTAGAAGGAAACAATTTGGCCATTTCACTCAGTCACTTTTCTCTAGATGTTTACCTAAACAGTTTACACTTTGTTTCCTCACACTGTGAACTTTAGAAGGACTTGATCATTCACGATGTCACATGAGGGTCACAAGCAGACATTAGCCGTTTAGCTGATAGGATACAGAAGTTATAACTTCTTCCTAAAGGCATATCTTCTGCATGGGTTTCTGATGCTAAAAATAGGACCAATATAACCTTGCATATAGAAATAACCAAGGCCATTCTCATTTTTTCCTCTTTAAAAAAAACAGCTTGAGAACATTTGTCACTGGTAGTTTGTGCTTCTTTGGGGGACACTTAGGGATGCATAACATCACATGAAGGAGTTCCGCGAAGTTTTCGATATTCCACTTTCTTGGTTACTTATGTTCCTTGCATTAATTCCGATTGCATTAAATATTCGTCCTTTCACCCCAGAGAAGTATACATCTGCTTCTGCTGACATCTGTTCTCCTTTGTGGCTTCTGAGGAAACATTTATTTCTTTTCTGCTTTTCTTCCTGTTTTAGCAATGTCTGCTTCTCATCTTAATAAATCACCTTTGCCTGGCAGTAACTTAATAGAGGGAGAATGCATAGCTAAAGAGGGAGCGTGTAGCGCAGAATACAGAATTCTGGACAATACATTTAGCTTGTGTGGTATCTGGCCAGGCAGTACAACTCTAGGCTCATGGTGTACTGACTTCCTTTTTAAGAGAAGGTTATAAATGACAATGTCAAGGTCACTTGCTTCACACCCTGTTTGGCACAGGGCAATAGGAATGGTGAAGCAAGTTAGGAAAGGCTCTGCTTTTGGGGTATAGTTCCAAATATTGGGCCTGCTACATTTTTGATGCCTCTGCGTCTTCCTCCCGGAAGGCTACTTTTGCTTCCAGGGCCTGGGCCCTGCTTCACTTTCAGAGGCACAAAGGACCACCTCTCTGCTAGGAGAGGAAATGAGCAAGAAGTTTTATACCACATCCTCAAGGCAGAACTGACTTTTCTTCTCTACAGGCTCCTGGACTCTTGAGAGGCTGCTCACATATCCTGATTAATTCTGTGACCCACGCAGGGCTGATTCACTGATGAAGTGAAAGGATCGTATTGAAAAAAATAAAAAGTCATGACATCAACTGCTTACAATTGCTTTAAGAATGCAATCTTGATTGGGAGAAGATATCCAATCCGCAATACATATAAGGAACTTATAGACAGAATGTATAAATAACTCCTGCAAATCAACAAGAAAAAGAATAGCCCATTTAAAAAAATAGGCAAGAGAATTGAATAAGCACTTCATAAAAGGCACTATCCCAATGGGCAACACACATTTAAAAAACAGTGCTCAACATCTTTGCTCACCAAAGAAATATAAATTAAAACTGCAAAGAGAATCTACCAGACAGATACCAGAATGATTAGGATGAAACAAACCAGAAAAACCCCAAAAAACAAAACAACTGACCAAGTATCGGCACGGAAGGGGAGCATCTCGTACATCACCAGTAAGCCATTACTAACCACTTCAGAGGACTGTTTGGCAGTGTTTATTAAAGCATATCATAACATCAAGTGTATGATCCAGTAAATTCCACTCTGAGATATATATCCTAGAGAAATGAGGGCATATTTTTACCAGAAGACTAGAAACAAACCAAATGCGCTCATCAATAAAAAGATGAATAAATAAATAGTGGTATATTTATGCAAAGGAACACTACAGCGTAGGATTGAGCACATATAGTTCATGGCCAAATCCTAGTAAATGAGCTTTATTGGAACACACTCGCATTCCTCATTCACATATTGTCTATTGTTGCTTTTGTGCTATAACAGGGTTGAGTAGAGAGTATGATATAGTCCACAAAACTTTTTTCTGATCCTTTATAGAAAACGTTCACCAACCCGTGTTATGAAGCAATAAATAAGAATAGACTCCTAGTATAGACAAGAACATATGAATCTCACAGATATTATGTTGAATAAAAGAAGCCAGATGCAAAAGCGTACTATAGAATTCCACTTACATAAAGTTCCAAACAGGCAAAGCTAACTGATGGTGTTAGAAATCTGAGTAATGACATCAGAGGGGGTGCACACCGAGAAGATACAAGGGAAACTTCAGGAGTCCTGGAAATGTTCTGTATCTTGATTTCAGTGGTTGCTATAGGAGTATGTTCATACATAAAAGTTAATAGAGCTATACACACAAGATTAGTGCACTTTACCTTTTTATAGGTCAATTAAGAAAAAAGAATGGAATCATGAATGTGCTGCCTGTTAAATGGGCAGATGGACTAAAACTCTCTATATGTGTTTAAGAGGTAAAAACCTGTTCTTTTCTGTGACTGTGGGAGATGCTGAAACCTCAGAGTTTTGTTGTTGTTGTGTTTTGTTTTGTTGTTATTGAGATATAGCTGATAATATAAATTATATATGATATAATGCAATATAATTTATATATAACAAAATTATCCACTCCAGGTGTATCACATAATGATTCAATATTTGTATATATTGAAAAATGATCCTAGTAACTAACATCCGTCACATAGTTACAGAGTTACGATTTTTCCCCTTGAGATGAGAATTTTCAAGATTTACTCTTTTTGCAACTTTCAAATAGACAATACAGGATTACTAACCAAAGTCACTGTGCTGTGCATGAAAGCCCAGTTTTCATAACTGAAATGGAGACTGGCCAAATTTATTTTACATTAAGTTTATAAGGATATTATAACCCATGATGAGATGGCAAGAACTTTTGCTAAAAAGTATGCCATCGATAAAGGAATGTCTTTGTTTTCTTACATGCTTTTCTTTCTTCTTCACCGACCTTTCGTTTTGCCACACTATTTGTTTTATGCCTTTCTTACTTCCAACAATGGTTTACCAATTTTCTATTTCCTTATTCACCTACGTCTGTCTCTTTTTTTCTAATATATTTATAGTAAATTGCTTGCATAACCCTTGGGCCTACATTAATTTATCTTTGAATGTTTTTCATTTCCCCTCTGTGTCCTTTACCTCCATTGATTTACCCTATTTGATATTTCTTCATTATTCTAGAATTCACTTGGCTGCTGTTCAACCCTCTTATTTTTTCCCCTTTTGGTTGTCCCTGTGTCCTAATTACCAACCTAACTAGGTTATGAGAATTTCTGCACAGAGGGTCCCCAACCTGTACATTAGAATCCCCGTGTATGGATCACTCAAGCTTAGTCAAAGATTGATTTCTTTCTAGCTCCCTCTTTTACATTGTGCATAATGTAGTAATCTTGTGCCCTGCCTGAAAACCTACAGTAGTACATGATTTATTCATTTCATGTCATTTATTTCCAGAGGACTAGAATCATGTGTAACTAGTAGCCTTTCTCTTAGCATAAATGAAAAACAATAAGATGATATCGAGGAGGAGTAGGATATTGTTCTGGTTGATAATCAACAGGATAATGAAAGATTAGGGCTTCTCCCTTTAAAGTATTCCCGAGTACTTTGCAATTATATTCCCACTGATCCTCATAACATCACTGCAGTAATTGGAAAATTACTAAACGTCTGTTACAGACAGAAGAAAGGGACAACAGAAAGTACATGAGTATTCGATGGTTCCCTCCGCGTGCCACCGATTTTGCACAGAAGAAACAGGGCATTGCATATAAGAAGCAGGGCATTTGATGAGCAGGACCAAATTTATGCTGTTTTGCCTTAGTTCAGATAGTGAAGGAGTGACTGAACTACCAGTGTTCTCAAAGGTTGGGATGGGACTCCATGTTGAGGTGTGCTAGCTCAGGTACTCACTATCTACATTTCTAGAACTGGAAAATCACTACTTCCTCTTTATACCACCATGTCAGGAGATGAGCAGCTCAGAACACAGACCACTGAATCAAGTGTTTTAGGGTCTGAAGGACTCTTGGAGCCATCAGTCTAAGCACCCCACAGATACTTGAATCATCTCCACAACATTCCCACTTACTCCAGATACTGTGGACTCTATATTTACACACTCTAGCCAGCTGCACAAAGTTTCTCTTCTTGGTCCCAATGGTACCAAAGGGCTATACTGAACATAGAGCTCTTTGAACACAGCTTGTGCATACCTTTGAGTCTTCGTTTTCTGAGTCTATGACTGCAATTTCCTATGTCATTCATTATATAGCATGGCTTCAAGTCCCCCTCCTGCCCCCCCCATGTGGTCATTCTCTTTTCTATGAGCTTCACCTATCTTTCATCCCTAAAAAGATGAAGACACAAAACTAAACAGTCTTCCAACTGTGGATTGACCAAAGCAAAATGGAGTCAAGATAGCCCTTCTCTCATTTGAAATAATTGGTGTGGTTTTGGAATTTGTTTTTCTGGTCAGCATGTCTCATTGTTGGCCAGTAATGGCTGATTCTCTTATGAAGACCAAGTCATTCTGAACCACTGGTCCATGCTCAGGGGTGCTCCTTATAAATACAAGCAGGTTGACAACTCCTGTTTGATGACTGCCCAGGAAAAGTCACTGGTGGTGGCCATTTCAACTTAATTCAATCTTTTTTGACTGGATATGTCCTCTCTTGTGGCTTCACTAAGACAGACAGACAGACAGACAGACACACACACACACACACACACACACACACACACTCACAGTTAAGAGGTTTGGAAATGCATGTGATTTGGTTATTTATGTAAGAGTCTCCATCAGCACATTTATTCAGCTCCTAAAACTAAGATTGTTTTTCTCAGAGCTGGGCTGTCAAACTTTTACTGTAAAGAGTCAGACAGTAATATTTTCAGTTTTGTGGGCCACATGATCTCTGTTGCAACTACTTAGCTCTACTGTTGAAGCATGGAAACAGCCAAAGGCAATATGCAAATAAATAAGCATGGCTATGTTTCAATAAAACTTTATTTACCAAAGCAAGCAGTGTGTAGAAATTGGCTGGTGTGTCACAATTGGCTGCTCCATGCTTTTGAGTATTTGAAATATCATATTATGACTATTTTCTCATTATCCTTACACCTTGCATAAAATCAGCATACTACTAAAAGCTTTCTATAGACAGAGGAATTGAGTAACGTAGAGAATGTGATCATTGCTGGGATGAATTAATATGTACAATTGTGGCAATGTTTTGAATTGTCTCTCTCCTCAGCAAATGGAGTATGAGATGCTCATCTTTGTGTAGGAAAAAGATTTCAGAAATAGCTCACTTCCTTCATTTGTCTTTTGGTGGCTCCCTTCCTCATGTAGACTTGACTGCAATGATCCCAGAAACTATAATTTAACAAAAACCTTTGCGATCATTATCCTTTGTGCTTTAGAGCAAGCTGCTGCCACTAGGCCGGTGAGTGTGCCCTTTTGGAGGGCGTATCAGCGATGGCTCACCGTCTCTCCGAACCGTTCACCTAATGACCCAGCCTCCCTAAAAAACAAAACCGGGTGGCTCAGTCGGCTAAGCATCTGGCTTCTTGATTTCAGCCCAAGTCATGATCTCATGGTTCGTGAAATGGAGCCCCAAGTTGGGCTCTGTGCTGACAGTGGGAAGCCTGCTTGGGATTCTCTCTCTTTCTCTCTCTCTGCCCCTCCCCTACTGGTGTGCTCTGCCCCTTCCTCCTCAAAAACAAACAAACAAACAAACATTTAAAAAAAGGCAAAACGAAACAAGGATGCCCATCAACTCCACATTTTCATCACTTCACAAAATCATGTACAGGCTCCGCTCGCATATGGCATACGTTATCTGCTATGAAGCTTCCCCTTCGTAGTGTCGTGGCTTTTTCTGTCCAGGGTCATGCAGGAGTCTCCTTCCTCCCAAACCTCTGCCATTTTAGGGTCATGGAGAGGATCACTGAAGCACATGGATGTGATTTTCATGCTAATCGGGAGCTCCACAAATATGTTCTGAACACCTGCTCTGTGCTCCCTGCCATGAATGATGTTAGGAAATCAGAAATGATAAACTAGGGCCTCAAGGAGCTCAGGCTGGTAATGACTAAAATGCACAGAAAGACAAATCTCTTGGTTTTACCCCCCAGCAAAATCACTTTTTTCAACTCAGGCATCCCTATCATGAATACACCTTGGAATTTTCCATCCTCCCCTGAGTTACCTTCCTTAGCATTTTAATCTAGGAAGCATTTGTTCCTTTGAATGTCATGCAGTGTGACAAATTCGTTCTTTTACTTTTGCCGAAGCACTTAATAAGCTGCTTCTCTGGTGCACCCGTACTCTCCCCGGGTGTTCTCACATCAGAAGTGTAACCGCTTTCCTTATCCCCACAGAGTGTCCTAATGTTTCATTCGCGAATATTCACGAAAACATGACAAAAGCATAAAATGAAAAGGTTTGAAATCCATGTCAACCGGGCTCTGTCTCCGGTGGGCTTGTGTGTATGAGTGAACTTGCTATTAGTGCTGAGAAAATCAGTCTTATTGATTCATCTGCACAGTGAGGAGCAGAATCCATGCGCAGGTCCTGATGGTGGTGAACGGTCTTCCTCCAGGACTGGGAGGCTGACGAGGTGTGCACTTTGGCTGCCCCCCGTTCAGCATGCTCAGGTGGAAAGAACCAGAGACAATAAAATTAACTTCAGCTAAATTAAAATAGCATGCCCATTTTCACAAGGGAATACACAAAATAAGCAAAGAGTCCATTTCTTATGAAACAGAGTCTCTTAACATTAAGAACAGTCCATACCCATTTCTTCCAGCTCTGGCCGTAGAATGGGTAGAGAAAAATAACCCAATCCCTGAGAAAGTCTGTGAGTCCTGCTATGTCTAGGTCTCGACTTCCAGGATCTTTGCTAAATTTAGGTGCAAATTAAATGTGATGGTTCCAATGTCCTCACTGGACACTTGTTACAATGTATCCATGCACATCGCATCCTTAAAACTCTCCTGGCCTCACTTCCACCCTTTCACGTCCACAAACAGTTTAGTAGTTCTTAACCTGGCATTTTCTGCCAGGTTCCAGTCAGTATATCCAGCTGAAAACGTGAAAACCCAGTCCGAAATTGAAGGCTGCAAAGAGTTAATACTTATGGGGAAAAGTCAGTGCCCGAAAGGAATTAACTACATTCCCTTTTCAATTCCTCTGTCTTCTGGCTAACTTTCCAAACAGATTTAATCACTCTCTCCGTATCAGTCACAATCAGAATCTCTCCCCAATGGCCAGCTCACGGCTGCCACGCAGCCCTGTGACTGCAGGCAGCCAGCAGGCACCTCACAAAGCCATCACTCAGTCCCCCAGCTCGGTCCCTCTGGCACCCTTCAGAGGCTGAGTTACTGGCCTGAATAAATTCCGAGAGCCCAAGTGAACATGGGCCCTCTCAATGAATTTGACCGTGAAAGCCATCGGTGGGGGTTTGATTCCCACCCAAGGAACATAGGTTGCTTTTGGTGGACTCTTCCTTGCATTGGAAATGGCGGCCAGGGTTTAAGAACTGCTATTGACATTGTTTGTGTGTCACCGCCTTCTGGTTGCGAACCATGCATCCGTCTTGTGTTTTCTTTCCGAGCACTCATTATTTCCTGCTCTTTTGGGGGCAGCGACTGGGGTTTTCAGAAATTAGCATTTCTTTCCCGTGCCTCTGACAGCAGCAGTGCCAAGGAAAGCTCTTTTAATCAACACAGTGCCACAAAATCACTCGAGGCTCTGTCTCTGAAAGTCCATCCCCGGAGGGTCTGCTGCCCAACTTGAAGTCTTCACTTCTCATTCGGTTCCCTTCACTCGGAAGCAGCAGTGCAGGTTTTCTTTCTCTCTGGAACCGAGGATGCAGGAGAGGCTCAAGCAGGAGGCTGGGGCAACACCAGCGAGGGCTCAGCACACAACTCCTCCTAAGTGATCCGTCAGCACCGCTCTCTCAAGTTCTCCAGAGAGCGCGAACCTGACCCGACCTTGCCACCTTTCAGCCCACCCAAACTTCTCCGCCCGTGGCTTGTTTCTCATGGCTGTGGCAGAGCTGGCTTCTGTGCAAACGCATTCTAGTTGCCTTTCTAATGGGTTGCAGAAGAATCTGTCATGTCTCTCTCCCCTTTGCGTCTGCTTTTATCAGGTTCATACACTTCCTCATGCTTGTACCTGCTCATCAGATTCACAATCACTATCTTTTTGATATTCAGGAGGTGAAACTCCCCAGGTCTGGCATGCCAAAGCGTCAGGACTGTCCTTCTTCATCTCTTGCACAGGCTTTCAGGCATTCTAAGTGTGGGTGTCTACATCCCATTGATTGGCGTCATTTCAGAATGATAAGATTTGGGAGGTGTAAAGTATTTAAAGGATTTCCAGCTCTTTGCCTGCCTCTTTCCTGCCCAGATCGACCTGTGATCTCATCCTGCATTCATTTTCGAGGGCTGAGGTATTTCGTTCTTGGGAATTTTAATGCACGACAAATGAGATCTGGGAAATTACCGCAGCAGTATCAAGAGAAGCAGCTATTTATTGTAAGCTGTTGCTTTTCTTTTACAAGTCAGATTGTGAGGGGCACCTGGGTGGCTCAGTAGGTTCAGCATCCGACTCTTGATTTTGGCTTAAGTCATGATCCCACGGTTCATGAGTTTAAGCCCCTCATCAGGATTGAAGCTGACAGTGTGGAGCCAGCTTAGAATTCGCTCTCTCTCAATCTCTCTCTCTTTCTCCCCCTCTCTTGCTGCCTCTCCCCTGCTCTCTTTCTCTTTCTCTCTTTCTGAAGATAAATAGACACTTAAAGGAAAACCAGACTGTAAAAGTTGCTTTCTATACTGTAGTAAACATGCTTGTCAAAAGTTAAAATTGATTAAATCGTCATGAAAGGCAAAACTATAACTTAACTAAGGATGATATAAATAAAGAGGTGACTTCCTGAGTGGAGTACAAACCCCTGCGAGGTGGCATTGGTATATTATACTATATATTATGTTATGTTATGTTATATCATATTATATTATATATCCTAAAGGCTAACACATGGTTTGAGACATTTTAGGCATGGAATATCTTTTTTTAAAGCATTTGTTCATTTATCTATATTTATTTGATAGTAACCCCCAAAAAGCTATAGTATGCTTTTATGACACAAGTTTTTTTTTTCTTTTAGGAGTCATGCGGTCTTCATCCAATAGGCTCTGCTTCCTTAGAAGTTCAGAGAGCTTATTCTCTCCATATATCCTTACTGGGCAAGCTAATGGGAAGTGACTTCCACCTGCTTAAGCCTCTTAGGAAGCTGGTGTCAAGGACGGAAATGACTCTGATCCAGCTTTTATCCCATGCCCATGAAGGGTGACACTTCTGATATTAACTCTGCATTCCTTTACCATGTAGACGTGGATTAACACTCAAGTCTTCAGCGGCGCTGACTTACCCACAGGACCTAGGTCCCATGGTAATGTGAAGGACCCAGGGAAGTCTTGTTTGCTTGTTTTGAGAGAGAGAGAGAGAAAGAGAGAGAGAGAGAGAGAATGAGTGAGTTGGGGAAAGGGGCAGAGGAAGAGAGAGAAAGAATCTTAAGCAGGCTCACACTCACCGTGGAGCCTGACTCAGAGCTCCATATCATGACTGTGAGATCATGCCCTGAACCAAAATCAAGAGTCAGACGCTTAACTGAGCCACCCAGGGACATTGGGACCTGCAGAACGTTTAAAACTTTAATTTCTTTTAAAATCAGAAGGAAAAAATGAGTGTCACAATAATGAACAGATAGTAATTAATTCCTCCTGGATTATATTCAGCCTTACTCCAATGCAGTTGAAAAATATTATATATGCTATATACAATGATATGTAATATATATTCTATATTCCATAAATATGTGTATTTTAATGGAGGAAGGATTCCACAAAGGGAAAAGAACCAGGGACCATGAAAGTTATAATGCTGCTCTGGTCCAAAAAGATTTGCTCATCAATCAGTTCTGGAACATCCTGGGAACATATCATTACATGGCAGTAATAAAAAACTTATTTGGGGAATGTCATTTGGTTTCAGATCTGGGCTCCTCTCCCCTGACATTGCCACTCCACCCCCATCCCAGACAGTCTCTCTCAGACTACCTTCCCCCAGCTTTACCGCTAGCAAATCTGCACGAAGCGTGTTGGTTCACAGACAGGGAAATGGAACATCTAAGAGAGTGGAGAATAATGTGCCTCCATCCAGTGTCCAGCACAGAGAAGGGGCACAACTGTACTTATGGAATGTAAGAATGACATTGTCATGTACCAGAGAGAAGGCAGGGTTTGGAGGCAAAGAGGCTCTGCCAGATACAAAGAGTTGTCTTGATCAAATCACTTAATTGCGCTGACTCTCCTATGGAAATTGGTATAAGAATGCCTACCTTGCAAGATGCTGTAGGGTTTGAAGACAATTTATGTATAAACACTTAGCACAGCCGAATACAGCAGTTCCCATTATCTATGGTTTCACTTTCTACCATTTCAGTGACCTGCGGTCAACTGCGGTCCAGAAGCAGATCATTCTCCTCTTGTCTTATGGTCAAAAGGTCAGAAAGAGCCTAATGCCATGTCACACCATTCACCTCACTTCATCTCACCACATAGGTATTTGATCCTGTCACATCATCACAAGAATATGGAATAATAAGATATTTTGGGAGCGAGCGAGAGAGAGAGAGAGAGAGAGAGAGAGAGAGAGACCACATTCACATAACTTTCTTTAAAGTATGTTGTTAAAATTGCCCTAGTTTATTATAATTGTTGTTCCTCTCTTACTGTGTTTAATTTATGTATTAAATTCCATCATAGGTATGTATGTCTAGGGGAAGACATGGTAGATATAGGGTTCGGTACTACCTGCAGTTTCAGGGACCCACTGGGGGTCCTGAGGCACATCCCCACAAATAATGGGGGTACTCCTGAATAAGCGTTCACTTTTCTAAAGCTATTACATAGTGAGAAGTGAAAGTGCTGTGGATTAGAGATTAATTGATGGTAAAATAAAAGGTGTTCAACAAGTGATGGCATTATTATTAAGTTAAGCACTGCCTTTCTCAAATTCTTGAGTAGCGCTCTACCACTGATAGAAGGTAGCATACAGAACGCTTTTGCAGTGCACAGAGCCCTTCAGCCCTAATGATGCGCCTCTGCCCCCACTCCCCTGCTCTCTTCCTCACACCTCACACTTGCTCTAGCCTTTTCTCAAGTTATCCAGGCCCTCTCATACCTGTGCTTTTCTGTACGCTCTTCCCTCTGCCTGGATCACCCCCCCCCCCCGCATCCCCAATATTTGTCTGGCTAGAAGTCCCACTCTTCTTCCACACGCTTTGTTATTCTCAGTGCTTCCTATCACTTTCATTGTCCTCACTATGTTAGAGCTTAAAAGATGAAGACACTATTTAAAAGTGCTTATGTTTAGTTCTTACAAATTTAAATGTATTATTTATAATTTCTCACCATCTAATTGCCATTTACTCTTATTGAGGTAATGTGGAAAAATGAGATTTGGAATAGTCTTGTTGCCCATTTTTAGTGAATGCTTCAGCTAAAGCAATATCAGAAATTTCATTCGTGTGTGTGTGTGTGTGTGTGTGTGTGTGTGTGTAAGAGCTCCCACTTGTAATAATGTTTCCCTCTCTTTCTCCCTTCCCAAACACTGTTATGACCATAAAAACTCAACCAGGCAAATATTCCAAACATTCCCATTCCTTATTTTAAAACATTTTGGGCCATCCATTGTCAGAAATGAAATGAACCAAATTTGGAAAGAATCCAAATTTCCATAACATTATTAACCATTATGAATTTGGCTGATATATAAATGGGGAAAACGTAGAGTACAATTTTACAAAACTCTTGATAAAGAGATGAAATCTAGATTTTATTAAGAAGTAGATAGCAATTTCCAAATTGATGATTTAATTTATTAATCCATTAAGTTCATGCTCATTTTATTCCATTTAGCACTTGAAACTGAGAGACCAACTTTACCAAAATAACTTTGATCACTGTAGATAATTCATAATTAAGTCTTAAAATTGGTTACAGAATATTAATGCATTTGGACTAAATACATATTTAATGAAAACTTAGAACTAAGTGTTTTCAGGCTTCAAAATATTTATTGTCTGTCCTTTGGATGTCTGTATTCTGTCACACAAGTGTACTACAGCTTAATGCTTTCATGGAGATTAAAGTACGTATTATATTAATATGAGTGATGATTTATGTCAGAATGTATTGCCATCTTCACTAATAAAGAAGATCACAAAACAAATAGCTATAATGTATTGGGGGGAGGCTGATTTGAAATATCCATGTTCAATTTTTAGCCAGGAAAGCTATTTGTAAGTCCTCTCCATATTAAACAAAACCCCATCAGTTCTACTGACCATGCGGTGACTTCTAAAAACAAAAAAGAATGAGCAACAGGTCTATTATTGAGAGTGAAAGTTCGGCTCAGATTCCAACATAAACAGGTTTGCAACTACAGGGCTAATTTTTCCTTCTGGAGCGGGGAAAACCTAGGAGAAAGAGTAGGGCATATCAACAGGGTGCAATATGTTATAAAAGCTGTGATGGTGTCCTACAAAATGAACATTGTTAAAAATTCTGAATTCAGAGTCTATTTAAAATGCATTATCCAAAAGGCTATTTGCTATCTTTAGAAGTTTAATGCATTTTAAAGTAATACTCTTGCATTATGAAGTGTGAAATCACAAAGTTCGGCCTGGGAAGACTATAACTAAGGGCCCTCCATTATCCGGTGCCACGAATCAGACAGCGATGCCATTATTAACAGGCAGGTGTCACATCTACATCACGTTTGCACACATAGGTCACAGGGTGCAAAGTGGCCAAGAATCAATTCGTAGGAAAAATTTAACATGGTGCTACATTTTTTAAAGCTTCTACTTAGAGACATAGGAAATACTTTCTTCTGGAAATCTCTTTAGTATACACGAATACATTCCTATCCATAAAATGTGTATCTGTAAATTTACTTTGGGGAAGTCAATTATACCCTGTAGAAGAAAATTAAGAAAAAAATTGGACCAACCAGGTTGCTACTATCTTTCTGTAACAGGATCCTATTATTCTCATCTCATATATAATTTTGCTCAAATACACTCCTGTTAAGATTCAAACAGTTGGGGGTTAGTTTCATAAAGAACAGTGAAAAATGCTAGCTCTGTTGCATACCTAGCATGACCAGATCGATGCATGGATATAATTTTGAAAAACAGGTGTCAGTTTAGTTAAGCTCTAAGTCCTATTTCTATTAGAATAGCCATTATTAAACCCCACTGTGTACAATAAAAAAAAATTGAAGTTTCATGATATATCCAGCAATCAATGATTATTTTTGAAAATAACCAGTTTTCGTTACCTTTACCTATACTTCTCAAACTGAAGAATTCTGGTCTGTTCATAGACAATAGAGGGAGCGATCAGTTTTCATAAGATTCTTTTAAGATCTTTTATCCCTGCTATCTTTTCTATCAGTGTAGAAATCACCCAAATGATTATCTCAGGTAGAGAAGAGCTCAGTAGGAGAACCATGGGATTCATTCTTGCATTAATAGCCATTTGCAACCCCTCCATCAGGAAGTTTAAATGGATGGGACTTTCATGTGGGTACTTTATGGCCTATTACACTTTCCCGCTGCAGATATGTCTGTCAGTATCCTGATTACCCTAGAATTTTTTTTAATCATATAGGAATAACAGTAACAATACCTTTTTTTATTCTTAACAATACCTTTCAATCACGACTTGTGTGTGACAGTGGCAAATAACTCTTGAGGCCTGAGTTTTCTCATATGCAAATTGGGAAAATGAGACCTACCTCACTGGATACAACAAAAGAAAAACAAGGTGATGAATCTGGAAGTAATTTACAAACTATAAAGTACTATCCTGATCTTTAAAATGTTTTAATGTTTATTTATTTATTTACTGGATATAGAGAGAGACACAATGTGAGTGGGAGAAGGACAGAAAGAGAGGGAGTCACAGAATCCAAATTATGACCCAGGTTCTGAGCTGTCAGCACAGAGCCCAACGCAGGGCTGGAACTCATGAGCAGTGAGATCATGACCTGAGCTGAAGTCAGATGCTTAATCGACTGAGCCACCCAGGCGCCCCAGTACTATCCTCATCTGAAGTACCAGATGTGCTTCACAAATAACAAAGCACTAATGACATTATCTCCATGGATCTTGGAAAAGTCCCATGTGGAAGAAGGGCAAGAATTCATGATATGATTTTACCAATAAGAAAAATGAGTTTTCAGAGTTAAGGTTTTTGTCCTAGATCACACTGCTGCTATGTAATGGAGTTAGACCTCCAACCAGATCGGTGGCCAGTCACCAAACATCTTCAAAGCATTTGCTCTTCTTCCCCTTGATTCTCTGCACTTTCAGTGGCATCTCACAGATAAGAGCTAAGCCATTTTCTGCAAATTTAAGAACTGTGATTGCTCCCCACTTGATCACACATATCAGCTCACTCTCCACCATCCTCTACACATTGATTCTCATTTTAATCTAGTCATCTACACTGGGCCTGATTGTCTGAAATCCTGTCCCCAGCTTTTAAGAGAATTAAAATTCTGCAGTGCCTCCCAAGGCTCATCTCAAGTTGCACCATGGCCCTGACATTTTGTTCCAGTACAATTGTTCCACCACCTAGCTTTGCTCAGGCTTTGCAGAGCAGTCGGGTTGGCACTATACAATCTAGTGCTTGATTAGATTGCAACTTTTCTAATCCTTCTATGCATGTAATTCTTACACCTTTGAACTAGATTATCAAACCAAATGTAGGGAATAAACCTTCTTAAAAATATACCTCCCACAAACTTTGAACACTATGGATTAGATTGGTAAAAAAAAAAAAAAAAAACCTCTTTTTTTTTTAGTTATGATGATGACATTTTGGTAATATAAAAACAGAGTTTGTAAAAAGAATAAAAATGAGTTTGTATTTCCTAGAGAAACATATCATTTAAGGATAATATGATATAATGTCCAAGATTAATTTGAAAATAATCCTGCTGGGAGTAGGGGAGGTGGAGGTGGAAGGAAATAGCAGGATAGGGATCAAATAAGATTGGCCAAATGTAATTACTGAAATGGGAAAATAAGAACACGGGAATCCATTATACACTCTCCTATTCTGCGTATCATTGAAAAGTCTCATAATAAGAAGCTAACACAATTAAAAGAGGCTAGAACAAAGGAAAACTGATACCTCCCACAAATACTGGCATAATAATGAGCATATAGTAGATTTAATGAAGTCATGAACATATAGTGAAAAGAATATTTTAACAATTCTGATTAGTTTGAATTAATTTCTGATTTAGAAGAGAAAGCAAGCTTTTGAAAAACTCTCACCTCAGAAATAAGCTTGATGGTGAGTTAATTCACCCTGAGAGAAGCCAAGAGAGGGTGAAGAAGGCGCCTTCTTACACCACTCTGACATCTGTATCTTCACATATAACCCTATTTATTGTCCATGTTTGTGCCATGCAAGAGAGAATTAAATATGGGTGATTTTAGTACCAGATTTAACTTAAACTATCCATAAAATGAAACTACTTCTTGAGCAGCTAAAGCATTACAACACAGTGCTCAATGTCTAGCTGTCAAACTAAAAAGGCAGAAGAAAAAATATAAGAGAATAATGGATGTAATAAAATTGCAACCCAAGCTTCTAAATTATTAATTTCTTCATACCCAAGTAGATGATTCCAAAGAGAAACTACATACGATGGCTACCTACTCTTTGCTCGCTCCATTCTCTTACTAACCATAAGGCCTTCTGGGCAGAGGAGTTTGCAGGGACTGACTCTCCAGCCTCCAGGGGTGTGACCTGACTGGTATGGGCCAGCCCACACACCTAAGCCCTGGGCCACAGAGCAAGCCATAGGGTTAGTCACAGGCCCACTTTGAGTCCAAGAGATGTGAAGAAACATTTGCCAAGGAATCCTAGTAAAGCAGCTGATTGATTCTGTAATAGTAATTTAAGAAAACTCTCCTGCTGGACATCAACAAGGAAACATTCAGCCTCAGTTATAGCTGGCAGCCATCTTGGAACCACAATGGAAGCCAGCCGTGGGGAGAAGCTGCTTCACAGAAGCTAGGGCAGAGAGGGAGTGATACTCCTCCATGTGACACTGTTGAACCAAGGAATGAGGCTTTCCTTGAAGACGACTTTCTCTTATACTGCTCAGTTTTGAGACACAATGAATTTTCTTCATTATTAAAGCTTTTATGACTTGGGTTTTCTAACCGGAAGTGGGGAGTGCTCTAGCTGACACACTAGTCTTAAGCTCCGGCCCTTAAATGGTGCCGCTGCTCTCAGAGGGTACCCATAATCCATATGTGTCTTCTTGTCTGTCTATCATCTGTCTCTAGATGGCTGACTTAATGATCAAGCTGATGGGCTCTGGGACACAGGTGCCCAGGAAGGTGGATAGTATTTACTGCAAACACCAAATCTTATAAAAAGTATATGCAAACATGCCAATGAAACATGTGCATAGCAACAGTATGTTAAAGTTCTTAACCCTAATAAACCTTGGAAGTGAGAGAAGTTAGCTGGGTCTGTTAAAATCCATGATATACACCAATCTACTTCTATTACTTCTATCAGTGACTGGAAACCCAAAGATTAAAAATAAGCGTAAAGCTGAAAAGACTTTATTTATTTTTTAAATATTTATTCATTTGAAGAGGGAGAGGGAGAGAGAGAGAGAGAGAGAGAGAGAGAGAGAGATCACAAGCTGGGGAGGGGTAGAGAGAAAGGGAGACACAGAATCCGAAGCAGGCTCCAGGCTCTGAGCTGTCAGCACAGTCTGATGTGGGGCTCGAACTCACCAACCATGAGATCATGACCTGAGCCAAAGTCAGATGCTTAACGAATGAGTCACCCAGGTGCCCCTCAAAAGACATTTTAAATGCTGTTTTCCAGGGAAGAGCACACAGACGATGGTTCTGTATGCATCTGTTTTATTTGATTTTTCTCTTTACTCTTTGAATCATGACTTGAAAGAAGAAAAGAATAAGGACCCCGGGCCTGGGAGAGTAGAAGAGCTTACAAAATGTGTGCTAGAGATGGGCACTTAGCATTTAATAAAACGATTCCCCGAGGCAACACCTTAAACAAACATCTTAACTGATCAGCTGCACCTGTCGTAAGCCCAAAGGATTTGAGGGGGACAGCGACTCAGTGAAATAAATCAATATTTGTTGGCAGAGAATTAAATAATTTATCGGAGTACTGGTCACCTTAAAATAGGAAGAACTTAAGTCTGAAAAATAAAGAATGTCAATTGAGGCTCATCTGGAAAGACTTCTATTGTTATAATGGTTTGTTAAAATGAAACATTTTTTAAAGTTTATTTTTATTTTATTTTCAGAGAGAGAGAGTGGGAGAGGGGTACAGAAAGTGAGAGAGAGAGTGAGAGAGAGAGAGAGAGAGAGAGAGAGAGAGAGAGAGAATCCCAAGCAGGCTCTGCATAGTCAACTTAGAGCCAGACTCAAGGCTCAAACTCAAAAACGCTGAGATTATGACCTGAGCTGAAATCAAGAGTTGAACACTTAACTGATTGAACCACCCAGGCACCCCAAATGTAACGTTTGTAAACCAGTGTTACAACACGAAAAAAAATCTGCAGTTTAGTTTTGCTTTTAGGCTGGTTACAGTTTTGAATCCCATATATACACATGGATATTGGGGTATATTGGTTGTGAAGATCTCGCCTAGAAGAGGACATACAGGGTTTAATTAGTGAATCAGTAAGTGTTTGCTGAAAATCAACTGGTTATCTAACCCTTTGCTAGGGTCTGGGCTTATCAGGGCTGGTTTTCTGGGCATGCGTTATCCAGTAGTTAGCAGTGCCTGATGCTTGGTTTAAAAGCTCTTTCGCTAGCATCTTACAATTCTTAATAATTGTTGAACAAATGGGACTCTGCATTTTCATTTTGCTCTGGGCCTCCAAAATTATGTAGCCTACCCTGGTGCTTATATATCTTTACTTCCTGCCTCTCTGTAACTTGCAGACTATTAGAGAGCATAAGACCGTAAGACATATACCTAAAAATTAATGAATGAATGAGGTTATTATTTAAATCTATACTGCCTAAAGTGTCATAAAGCACCAACTGGCTTAGGAGAGTAGATTAGACATGAGAATGCATATACAGTCATAGTGTATAAGCAACATACCAAGTCTTCGAGTTGGAGACATTGGTATCAAGGGACAGGATTTGCCAGAGAATACTTTCAGAAGACCCAGAGAATACTTCCCAGAGGCCCCAGAATACATTATTACTCACTTTTTAAAATTAATACTAGTCACCATTAAGCATTGACCTTGTACCATAAATATTAATATATGTTAGCTTATGAATTCTCACATAGTCCTTTTTTAACAAGTAAGAAAAAGGTGACTAGGAAAGAATGAGTATGTGTCTCAGTCCCACAGCTAGTAGAGTTGATGTAGAATCCTTATCCAGATCCATTTGACTCCAAAACCCAGGAGCTCATGTTTTGTTACTCTTTGTTATCTGCCTAGGTGCGTGGCTATCAGCATAGATGTCTTCCTACATATACATTACAGATGGGGGAAAAGCATTAGCACGTTTGCAGGTGGGAGTGAGCAAGAGTTGTGGTGCCCAGTTTGGGAATATCTGAATGGTACAGATTAAGGTAAAATAATATTAGCAAATAAGGATGAAGACACAAATGCAGCTAATAGCTACTGTATACCAAGACTTGTAACTATCCACGCTTTATTCATGAGTTAACAGAGATAACCAAGATGGTACCAGCACGTGGGTGCACAAGATATTGACCCAGACCTGTCAAACTCCATGTGTGGTCCTCACCAACATCTCACCTATCACCCATGGGTAGAGGTGTGAAGAGACAGGTTCTTGAAGGATTCTAAGCGTCTTGCTTCCATTAGACCATTAGGCAGGCTGTGGTTTCGAGACTGCAGAATTGGGCTGATAAAGAGTTGTTGAGGGAAGATGAGTGTGGCCACAGGGCATGGGACAGTGGAGCAAGAAGAGGGACAGGGAACCTGCAAAGGGGCATCTACTAATTCAGGGGTAGAGGGATGAGAAACTGGTGATGTGAACGTAAAGAAAGAATGAGAGTGGAAACATTTCAGAGAAATGTGTACATCCAGATGAGATGCTTGGAGAAATCTTACCACTTCTGGAGTCTGTCTTCACCTCCTCTCTCTGTTTTGTCCTCTTATTCTCCACAAAATACCCTGCGTGTTCCCACTTCCTTGGGGGAATTTCTGTCTTTTCTGTCTTTCTTCTCCCTCCTTTACTCTTCTTCCTTTGCCTCCTTCTGTCCCTACCCCCACTTTGTTGAAAAATAGCCTATATGTTGAATGTTTACTCTTGAGAATACTTTTCTAAATTGCTTTTAAATTATGCATTTCATTTAAGAATTGTTTTCTCTTTACAGGAGTTAATGGCATGTGAGCTATCTTTTTCTTTTTGCAAATTACTCTGTTTTTTAAAAAAAATATATCAAAATATATATATAAAAAGGGTAATTATTCAACTCAAACTATGATTGTGTCTAATCGACACTCCAGAAATATCCTTCCTAGTAACATCTGAAACAATTTATTAAGATTGCTTTTGAACACTGATTCACAGTATCTGGAGCACAGAAAAGGTTTTTGATAATTTTGTTATTATAGGATGCGTATTCTATCATTTCTCAAAACTATGAGGCAAAAATCTTAAGCAAACCCTAATGTTCGGTGCAAAATCAAGTTTACTGCCCATTAGCAAAATGGCCAGCTGCCTTCGGGATTTTGGAAGAAGACTCAGTATTGCCTGGGAGGTGAGGAATCGGGTGCTGGACTGCTTACATCACGGATCCTCTTGATAATCCCATCTTTCCAGCCTCCTAGAATTGAACTCTCAGTAATCCAAGACTCCTCCTTTCCTGCCCCTCCACATGCAATCCAACTCTGCAACCTCTTTCATACCTCATTTCCATTTCAACTATCATCATACTAGCCATTGCTCAATGGGGTCTCCCCTGATTAATGGCACACCTCTGCCTGCTGCCTTCCTGCTTCCAGTTTCCATTCCTCCAATTTAGCATGCACATTGCTCTTGGGGTGGTCTTCCTAAGTCACAGAACTGGTCAGAAAAGTCTCTTCCTCAAATCCTTTAGTGGTCTCACTGCCGGGTTATTTGGCAAGGCCTCTAAGCCTCCACAATGGGGCTTCCACTTGATTCCCACCTTCTGATGTTTTCTGGTTTCCTTTCCATCTCCTAGCTCTCTGCTGCTCTCTCATTCTTTGTACCTGGAGATTCCCCCTATGACTACTTCCATCATCCACTCTCCCGTCTTCCAAACCCATCAGAGCGTCAGCCTCCTTCTTGAAGCTTCCTCTGGTTCAGCTCCCTCTTGCAGGCATTCTCTTTCTTCTCCAGATTCCCAGAGTCATGTTACCTTTTACCTTCCTTTGAGCTTATGTGTCTCACTAGACAATACATGCCTTGAAGGCTGGAATTATAATTACAGTTTTATCGACAGTAACTCATTTAATCCTTTTTTTAAAAAATCCTAGGAAGAAGGGATAAATCCTCACTTTACGGATGAGGAGGCTAAAGCCAGGAAGGAGAAATAAACCTTGTTCAAAGTCACACTTTTAGAGAGGGGAAGAACTGAGATTCATCCCAGGAGTCCAGGCTTTCATGATCTTTTTTTGGGTTTGCTTATCCATTACACTCTTCAGTCTTTCTAGCCCCAGACATGCTAGCACCGTTTCTTGCACTTAGTAGACAATCAAAGTAGGCAGTTTTTTAGAGGTGAATTGAATAAAACTGATTTAACTAAGGCCTGGAAAAGATCTCACTGATCTCAGGATATGAAATGTTAACCATAGTCTTTTGCCCTGGTGCTCTTCTAATTACTTGGACCCATGCCTATCAATCAGTGATAGGCAGCAGAAAAATATGCAGTAGCTAATATGAGAACCATGTATATTTTATGTCCATTTGAAAAGCAACACTCTATCATACCTCTGGGAGCTTCTGGGCATGGTTCTGAATATAAATAGGCATGCACATTGCTTTAGTCAAATTACTTGGCATTGACACCAAGCGCCACACCAATCTGTCCTAGAGCAAATAGGATTTGAGTAGCCTGACGAAGTGGAAGACTTTGTAGCAACTGAGAAGATACCTGCACTTTTGTCACCAAGGTGTAACTGTCAGCACTAGGATATTCAGGGCTAGGTAGACACCCCAAGACTGTGATTACTATTTGTACCCTACATGTGTACCTGCTGGATCATGCATATAGAATCTGCAGGACATATAGACACAGTCACATCCACATGTGGATACCTAGATCAATATTTTGTTCCCTGATGTGCATGATCCTCCTGGAGTATCTGCTCAACAAGTATCCCTGCATCATGGCTATTGCTCCCTGATCTCTTCTATGGCTTCTCAGTAGGTGACAGCAATTTTAGAGCATGCCCTGTTTCTCCCTGTCTCACTTAGGGCTACTCTGTTTCATTTGGCCATAATGCCATGGCATGTAGTTTGGCATCACCCAGTTTTCAGAAGTATATCTCGTGGTAGGAATGTGGAAAAATCACAGATGTCTTGATGTTTGGCCATCTGGGGTTTATTCCCAACTCCATCGCTGCCCAAGTAGCCTAGGCTATGCTACTGTATTTCTTTGGGCTTATAAATTCACATCCTTTAAATGGTGATGGTGACACAGTTTAGATGGAATGAGCTAATACTAGGCATGTTTTCAATAAATAATAACTCCCTTCCTTGTCTCTTTTCACTCTAGTCCTCCGGGCTCCAGCATGTCTTTGAAGGTACAAAGCAGCGGTTGAGGATCAGGCAGAAGACATGGGTGGCAGAGGACAGATGACAAGTGTTCATATTAAGAACTTTGGACTTTATCCCAAAAGTGAAAGTGAGTTATTGAACAGTTTGAAGCAGAGAGGTGACATGAGTGATGAACTTTTGACAGTAGAGAACGGTTTAGATCAAATTCTAGGTTTGACCTGCACTGGTATCTCATGAGGGCATTTATTCAAGTCAAATTCACCCCACTGCCTGCACTGAATAAAATGCTCTCCACCTGGAGATCCACATTTAATAAAGCTTGAATGTTAGCATTAGGCTTTTTGAAGTTTTAGGAGGAGTCAGGCCTGGAGGCAGAGAGCAAGGCATTATTATGTATGTGAGGATTAATGATGGTTTAAATGAAAACAGCCAAAAAGATACAGGGCAATCTGAGATATTTATATGGTAGAATCTATAGCTTGTCATGCTTAACAATATTTAGGAGAGAAGGAGAGAAGGAGACAGATGGCACCAAACTGGCTGAGTCTTTAGAAGGGTGGGGTGGCCATTAAAAGAAAACTGGGGATAAGGAAGAGGAGGAGCAGGGCTGTGGGAGGAAAGAGGAAGTTCACCCAGTGGAAACAGCTAGTAGGTGGATTGCTGACATTGGCATTCAGAAGGGATGTTGAACCGCAGACACAGAGTCGGGACTTTGCAGTTACTGAGAGGCATTCCTGGGAATGCCCAGGAGTCGGGCTAGGGGACGAGTGCAGACACCAGTATTTAAGGGACAGGAAAGGGCAGAGAAGAACATAGTGACAGATTATTAAGTATTATTACCACTTTTTTGAAAGCCTGCAGAGAGCTCAGTGAATAAAATGCTGTAGGACATGGAGGAAAAAAATACCTTGAAAGGGAAAAGGATTTGGGTTTGGGTATCAATGTAGACATGATGTTTAAAATATTGGCAATAAACCAAAAGCTCTACAGGACATCTTAAAAAGTGGACTTTAAAACTCCCCTGTATGTCTTTTGAAAACCATTGTTTCTGGTGCCCATTTTTAAACTGTGAAACTGAGGTTAAAAAAGGGCAGGGATCTATACGAGGACCCAAGTTTAAAATGAGCAAAACTGGGATTTTCTCTATAAAAGCACAAAGGCATGTCATCCGAGGACCTGAACAGACATTTCTCCTAAGAAGATGGCCAATAGGCACATGAAAAGATGTTCACCATCACTTATTCTTGGGGGAATGTAAATCAAAAGTCAATGTGATATCACCTCACACCAGTCTACTATGGAAAAAAAAAAAAAAGAAATAACAAGTGCTGGCACAGATGCAGAGAAAAGGGACCCCTTATGCACTGTGGGTGGGAATGTAAATTGGTGCAGCCACTGTGGGAAACAGTATAGGGTTCTGCAAAACATTATAAATGAAATAACGTATGATTCAGAAAACAAAAACACTAAATCGACAGATACATGCGCCCCTATGTTTACTGCAGCATTATTTACAGTAGCTTAGATATGGAAGGAACCTGTGTCCCTTGATCGATAAATGGATAAAGATGTTGTATAGACATATATATAATGAAATATTACTCAGCTATGAAGAGTGAGATTTTGCCATTTGCAACAAAATGGATGGACCTACAGGGTATTATGCTAAATGAAATAAGTCAGATAAAGAAAGACAAATACCATATGATGTCAATGATAAATGGACTCTAAAAAACAAAATAAGCAAACAAAAAAACGAAATGGACTCATAAATACAGAGAACAAACTGGTGGTTGTCAGAGGGGAGAGGGTAGGGGGATGGGCAAAATGGGACCAAGAGGTACAAACTTCCCACTGTAAAATAAATAGGTCACAGAAGCAGAAAGCACAGCATAGAGAATATTCAACAGCATTGCAGTGATGGTACCTGGTGACAAACGGTGACCACACTTACCATGATGAGCATTGAGTGATGTCTAGACTTGTCAGATCACTAGGTTGTACACCGGAAACTAACATTTCAGGTCGACTATATTTCAAAATAAACATTTAAAAAATACTACAAAAATGTAACATCTCATTCCAGTCAGGGTGTGTGTGAGCCCAGCTGGCTCTCTTGGTGGAAAGGAGCACTGAGCGGAGATCCAGCGCACAAGCTTTGGGCCTCCGACCAACCTCTTACAAATTCCGTGCTGTTTATGTTTCAGGACTTGAAGATCTGAACTCTTTGCCTCATAAATATGAGGCAAAAAAGAATAAACATGGGAGAAAAGGCATATTTTTAAAAGGCATATTTTTACAGTTTATGATATTTTGAAATTAACCTTTCTTACTGGCCTATGAACAATGCTATTTAAAGTAGATTATCTGCGATAAACAAATCAAAATTAGGAGATCCTCCTATACTTAGTTGAAGGAGATCTGCATCGGGGGATATTTGTTAACTTGGCACCTTAATACACATTTTCTATCTCATCCAGGGGTAGGTATTACACCTGAACTGAGTCTAATGTGAGTGCCTTTAAATTCCCCAGAGCTATGTGTGTCATTTATATGTAACTGGAAGACAAAATGTTACTATGAATGGCTGAGTTAGCATCAAGATCCGTTACTGTTTTTATAAAGTCTTACATTTATATAGTTCCTTTTAATATATAAAGTTTATTCTTATAATTAATCTGCACAGTTCTTTGAGTTATGTTGTGTCCAATTTGGAGCCGTGGAAACTTCCTAGATGGTGATCTCTTGGATTTAGTGCACATATCTTAATTCATGGATCTTGTTAAACTGTTGCTTCAGATTCTGGAAATCTGGGGTGGGGCCATGTCTTTGCATTAATCTCAAGTTTCTGGGTGATACCAATGCTGCTGGCCTATGTGCCACATTTTGAATAGCAAGGACCTAGTCTACACTTGATCCTTGTGCTAGTATGTATTATTCCCCTTTGTGACTATCAGATTTTCAGAAATATCACAGCAATTTTTTCTATGCCATGACGTTTTTAAGTGGAAGATAGAACACTGCTTTGGATGGACCCCACATTCACCAGCTACTAGGCTGCGTGGCTCCTGGGAAAGTCAAGCTTCTTCCTCTATTTTCAGAGTTGCTAGAGGGTCAAGTAGGTTAGGATATGTTCACAGGCTTTGCAAAGCCTTAGTGCTGTTTATTAGACCTCGTGTTTATATACAAGAGTGCCTCCAAATTCACAGATTCATAATCTACTTATTTTCTGAGACTGAGCTTAGCTTTCGTGTTTTCGGTATTTGCTCTCATTGATGATAATGATGATCTTTGCTTTACTGAGCAAAGGATATTGAACTACTTACAAGGTGAGGAGAGACTTGGTGAATGGAATTTGGCTTCCTTGATGAATATTAATGAGGGTGAAAGGAAAGCAATCTCCTGGTGGGTGTGTTGCTCAGGAGGGGACGTTTATTAAGCTCTACTCTATCTCCCTCATTATTTTCCACCAAGAAAATGATTTTGCCTTTCTCAGAACTCTTCCTCCACTGATGGTTGCTCAACACATAATTCATTTGAAATCACATAGGGTCTTGTAGGGTCCCTGCTAATGTCAATCATTTAAAATTTCTGTTGCTTTTAAAATTCTTTAATTGTTAATATGTAGATATATTATTCTCACAAATCATCTAGATTTTGGAACACCTGGAGGTGGGGACTGTACCCTCCGTTTGACTTAAAGCACAGTAGATACTTGCCTTGATCTGACTTTCATTAGAGGTAAAAAGCTCCAGTTTTAAAACAGTAAATTTTGGTGGGGGACATAGATTTCCCCTTAAGCAAATTTCTCTTTCATTAGAAAACCACATTGATACCTTAATGAGAATCACAGCATTGAAAGGATGGGAGTTTTAATTTCCATAGAGGAATAGGATTATTTGAGAAAAGAAAGCAGGCCTGAGGATGAAGGAATATGTCTTAAGTGCAAACAACAAAGGAAGTCATGTACTAGATGTTTCATACATATATTTTTTCCTTTACCTTCATCTCAGCAATGCTCTTCTTATTTATATATTGACATAATTTACCTGCCACTGAAGTAGATGTATTTTTTTAATCATTAAAAATCCAGTTCTAACTCTGTATCCAGTACACAGCCTTCAAAACAATTCATTTTATGAATGGATGAACCACTTCCTATTTATAAGTTGGAGACGGAGAAGCAGCACATTTAAGTGACTTGCCCAAGATTGCCCAAGTAATGGTGGACTGCACTGGGCTCAAACATTTCTCTGTGTCTCCAAATGCAATCCATTAACTAGTCATCTATTGTAACTCAGGAACTTCAGACATCCAAGTAACACTAATCGATTCTCAGGTTAAAAAAAAAAAAAAAGGAGCATGGGAAAGGAATGAACTTGATTGACATTGCAGTTCTGACTAAAGCCCAGGGGCTATTTTTAAGTGCCTCTGAAACTCCTCTACCCTGCTACCTTTGGGGCTGCTATTTAGTAACAATGCCTGCATGAGTGGGATTCATTTGGTGAACTATGAGCCTTTGGTCATTTCTGAATTCAATTTCTGAATTCAAAGCAAGCTCCCGTAAATTGCTGCTCCATGCCCATCCTTCTCCAATGCGTGGAGGAAGGGAGTCAATAAAAAGAGAAAGGAATTAAAGAAAGAAGGAAAGGGGGATGTCTATACCAAATGAATTAGGTCATCGAATTGACCCTATGATACTTTTCTTTCCACTGGACTTCATGTCATTTACCCTACACTACGGTATACACTAGGAATAACAGACAGTTTTCTTCTTCATGTGCATATCTATATTGTACATACTGTTTTATAGTTCTACAGCCATTATTTTGTAACTTGGGTTGTCTAGTGGATACCCTTTTAAAGGAAGTGTCTGGAAATGTCACAGAGGTGCTCTATTCTATTTGTCTACATGGGCAATGCTGGCTGCTATAATACCCTGTTTGCCATCATGGGGCTCCCAATTTCTGCTGGTAATCTGCAGTCTTCAGGACTTGCAGGGCTTATTAGCTCTTCTCTTTTGTTTTGGTTTCCAGATACCAAAAGAAAACACTGTTAAGCCCAAACAACCATTTATATTTATTACGTGGCAAAAGCATTCTGGTTCACCAGGGCCCTTCAAATATCAGCTTCTGTAGCATTCTGCTCAGTTATGAAAGAAGTTATGAGATTAGGAAAACATAACAACAGGCTAGCTTTCAATGAATAGGGCATCAAGGCAAACAGATATAAAGGGTCTTAACAATATTTCTATTGTTCAGATTATAACTGATCTTTTCTAGTTACGATAAAATATGGTTTTCACAGAGAACAATCCTTTCAGCTACCTGATATATATATATATATATATATATATCTGCTGCCTGACATTCTTAAATGCCCTCATTTCTTGATATATTTCATTTCCACAAAGGTTTTCTAGGGGTAACAGAGTCAGCATTAGACTATCCAGTAAGCTCTGATCCAACCCTGCCTCTATTTCACTTCTTGGCGATTCCCCTTGACTTGATGTGGCTCCATTTATAAGGCTGGGCAGTTTAGATTTCCTTATGCTATGAAATGAGCTATCAAAATATATTTGAAAATGCTCTGAGATTACTGGAAAAGGAGGAACCAGGGGAAAATTTTATAGTTGGATATTTTACCATATGCCTGTAGAGTGAGCAATGATTAACAAAAATTGGTGTCTCAGTGACATGTTTTATAGGCAAGTCTTAAAATTGTTTTCATTTATTCATTCATTTATTTTTTCACTCATTCAACAAAGACTTTTTTTTTCATGTATCTACTTATCTCTTTGTATCTGTTTAATTGGATCCCATTCATTCTTTGTGTTTCTACTTAGACATCTCTTCATCTAGAAAAAAACATCCCTGGTCCATGGTGGTCCTCCAAGGCCATGGTGCTTAAGAGCAGCAGCTAAACCTGCCTTTTTGGGAGTAGAGATGTCAAATAATTCTTCCTAGAAGAAGGGAGAAAACGGAGGAAGAGAACAGAGATCAGAGAGGGAAAAAAGTATCAGGTGGAGAGGATAAAAGACCCCAAATGGAAAAAATATGCCATATTCAAGGACCTAAGACTGTGTCAAGATGTTTGCATAGGAGGTAAGGCTGAGGGGAGAAATGAAGTTTGAAAGAGATGCAGGATCCAGAAGAGGAAGGGACTTGTAAGAACACTAAAAATTTTAGATTTCACAGAGAATGAGAGAGAGAGAGAGAGAGAGAGAGAGAGAGAGAGAGAGAGAGAGAGAGAGAGAGAGAGAGATGGTCAGATTTGAGATAACAAATGATTGGGCTGATTGAAAAATGAAGAGTGGTCCAGAGAGGTGAGTAGGCTGCAGCAATAATGCAGGCAAGAAATGATGGCGGGGTGAATTAGGCGAATGCCAGATGGAATTAAGTTGACCGATTCTAGAGCTGCTGAAGGAACACGATTGACCAGAAGTGGCTGGATACGTGGAAAAGAAAGGGCACGACGGTGATGTGTAAGCCCCCTTCAATACTGCACTACTTTGGAGGCTGATTCTCTGAGATGAGGACAAAACTACCAGGAAACTACTGGGAAAGGGGTTTTGACTGAGTATCTGAGTTCTGAAGTCCACGTGCCTCCTGTTACTCCAAACTATCCTTCTGTTCTGACAGATTACTGGGTACAGGACAGCATGCTGGGTGACATGACATTTAGAAAGACATCCAGCCTTGGAGATTTCAGTCTAGTGTGACTAGAAAACACCCATGGAAGCGAACATGTGTGTTTCAGCCATAGCTGAAGCACAAAGTATTTTGCTGGGAGGGAGCAATCACCTCTGCAGGTTTGGCCAACTGTGACACGCTAACCTTTCTGGCTATTTCTTCTCTGGTGGGTGAGAGAAGCTAAGACCTTTTTAGCCTCCTGCTAAACATCTGTCTCAAAATTCTGAATCAGAAGCAGACGCACAGGGCTTTGTCTCCTCAGCAGGGAGCATCACAAGTCCAAATGTGCTGGCCTGTTCACAGCATTCTAACCCTCATTCTGACTGGACGTCACTCTTTTCTAATTATTCTGAATAGATGTTCAATGCTATTCAAGGCTTGA
Source organism: Suricata suricatta (assembly GCF_006229205.1). NCBI lineage: Eukaryota > Metazoa > Chordata > Mammalia > Carnivora > Herpestidae > Suricata > Suricata suricatta. Next base: position 15,553,873 of record NC_043703.1, read on the forward strand.
ACTATGAGACTTGATGCTGCCTTACTACATCATTCTCTAAAGGCACAACAAGGGTGCCTGTGAATATTGTCTGCTGGGGGAATGCCTTGGAGCCGAGCTCTGTCTTTATTATCTTAAGTCCAATGTCTACTGCCAATAACAACCTATCTTGCAGGTTTTCCTGGGCCAAGCAGCCCATCCATGCTGGCATTCTCAGATGGCTTCTTCACAGATCCTACTCATGGGGCTCTCCTGGAGGAAGGGAGGAATTTGAGGCTCCCTCTGTTCATTCGTTCCATTCATATCCACTTGGGGGGGTTCCCACACCATGCAGTGGGGGGAGCACACAAAGATAATGAAGATGATTAAGATACTACTTCTGCTGCCATCAAAAATTGTAATCCATTGTGAGAGATCAGACATGTGTAAAAGAGACTATAAAAAAGGGACTGTATCTCACCTTTTCACCCTTCTCGGATCTATAAACTGAGGTTGAATAGTGGCATCAGTGGTGCAATTTCATTAACACACTAATTTCTCTACATGAGGCATCCTGCTAAGTTTTACTTACATGTCATCACATTTGACTCTGCAACAACACCAGCTACATTACTGCCTCCATTTTACAGAGGAGGTCACTGAGACTCTAAGAAGTTAAGCCCCTTCCCAAAGTCCACACATTCTGGGTGAACTTGGAACTTTCTCACTCAATGCCTGTTCCTTTAATTTCTCCTCTGTCCTTTCCACTGGATCAAATATACTTAGTGCTTCTGTTTTTTTTTTTTTCCATAATATTTTATTGTCAAATTGTTTTCCATACAACACCAGTGCTCTTCCCCTCAAGTGCCCTCCACCATC
>NC_043703.1:15554809-15558686 GCF_006229205.1 Suricata suricatta
TCCTACGAAGGGCCATATGTCATTCCCTCTCATTGCCATGTAGTACTCCATCGTGAATATATACCACATCTTCTTGATCCATTCGTCAGGTGATGGACATTTGGGCTCCTTCCATGTTTTGGCTATTGTTGACATTGCTGCTATGAACATTGGGGTACATGTGCTCCTATGCATCAGCATTTCTGTCTCTCTTGGGTAAATCCCCAGCAATGCTATTGCTGGGTCATAAGGGAGTTCTATGGATAGTTTTTTGAGGAACCTCCACACTGTTAGTGCTTCTGTTTTATTTTCTTTCTGTGTAGGTGAGGCAGAAAAAAAAGGCTACTGAAAAATCATTGAGAAAGGGGGCCTGAACTAGAGTGCTGAAATCACACTCAATGGCCACTATCAGTCCATGTGAATAGTTTTACCTAATGTTTACATCCTATGGTAGAAATCTGTCAGTTAAATTAAATTGCAGTTGTCTTTGACTTGCAAAATAATGTCTCATATTTCTATTGAATCTATTAGCTGAATCAGCTGATTTTATTCCTATAATTCAATGTAACATGTTGCTTTCTATTTGTTATCCCCAGGACACCCTTGTAAACAAGATGTTTCTCGTAATGGGCTTTTCCTGGTAAAAATCACTTAACAAGCAAATATCTCCAATCCATGGTAATATGTGCTGACAGCCTCCTGACCATATTTGAAATATGAAGGTAGGGTTTCCAAGATGACTCAAGCCAATTGCTTTAATACTTCAATAAAAATAACTGCTATTAGAAGGTTCAATACTGAAGGCACATAATTTCTATACTGGTTCATAAAATTTAATTTGGATTTATTTCAGGATAATGATCATTGAGAAAAGTATGTATTGGAATAGTTGGGCACCTGGGTAAGGGCCACTAATCCGCTTTGTGAGATTGCTGGGCTCCAACAGGGTAGCTGGCAATATATATACACACACCATTAATTATTTGCAGGAATATTTTCTGTGACATTGGTCTCAAGGTGCTCCGTTCAAATACCCTACTCAGCAGAATCCTTGCCACACAGCACTTGAGTGAAATGACTTTATATCAAATTGGATTCTCTTTGGCTCTGACCACATGACAATGGTTTCATGGGTTCAGGTTTTTTTGCCTGTGTCTTATGATTTTTGACATTTTTATGGTAAATGGATACACTTAAAATGATCTACCAGACTGTTATAAGAAAAATGTAGAGCATGAAATTAATTCAGAACAAGGAATTTTAGGGCTGCAAGAAACCTTTGAGATGATCTCATCTACATCTCACAGTTTATTGGTAAGACTATTGAAGTCCTTAAGTATGTGACTCACCCAGGGTAACAGAGCTGGGGCCCAGGACAACCTATTTGATTCTTAGTCTAGTGTCAGTTAAATGACCCACGTTGTTTACATTCAACAAGATGGCACTGGCATTGCCTACCAATGGTGACATGTGAGTTCACCTTTGCTGCAAGTTAGATAAACATGGTGTAAGTTCTGTGCCACTAACCCTCAAAGCAATCCTACCATGCTTACTTTATTTATGAGAAAAGGGAGGCTCAGAGTATTGAAATAACTTGCCCAGGCTCACTCAGGTAGTGAGTGGTAGCCATAAGGTTTGACCCAGGCATAGGGCCTAACTGCCTTTAATGATGGTTCTGGGTTGAAATCATTAAACAAGGTGTTAAGAGTATTTGTGCATGGGTCTCACAAAAGTGGCAGTGAGGTATCTGTAACATCTTTCTATGTGAAAAGAATTAAGAAAATGAGATAAGGAGAAATCAGAAGTAGGGATACTGAAGAGTTTAAGAAGAAGATGGGGTAATTATTTTTTACTGGCAAATTATCCTTATAATCACTTCAGTTTATTAATTTTTTAAAGTTAGGGTCACTTGGGATTGGCCATTTTGTGTTTTAAATTTAGTGGTATCCAAATTTCTCAACATACGTCTTCAAAGCATACGCCAATTTTAAGAATACCAAGGTAATTAACTTGTCTTTCATAGGAATGAAATGAATGTTTGAAGCAAACTTCAAGGACGAACAAAACACATTATCACTCATTTGCAGTATTTTATTGCTTTTCTATGTTAATAGTGGAAACACACACAACCTATTTCTTCATCTGGTAAGTGAAAATATGAAGCCTTTTTGCCAAATTTTAATGTTACAATAATGATCAACACTGATTTCATACCCCAATTATCAAAATGTCTTTTTTGGCTTGGTCAATAATATAACTACTGCATTTGTATGCAATCGCTTGCTTTTGCATCATTTTTAATGTATGACAACTTATATGGGACTTTCCATCTACAAAATGTTATATGATCTTTCTTTTTTAATCTTGGGAGACATTGTCGAGGAGATGATTTATGACCCTGCTTGAGTAACCTTGGACATGTTTCTATCTTGTACATTACTGATAAAACGATTCTGCTTTTGCAATCTGAGATTTAGATAACACTGTCATCTCAAAACTCAAAAAAGATAGTTTTTTGAAAGGTATAATTATTCCAAGGATGAAAAAAGACAGGCATTTTTCATAAGTTAAATTTTGCTATGGTCCCAAGTTGGCAAAATGTATTAATAATAATTGTTGAAGGTAAATTATCCTCTCAAGGACTGGAGATAAATGTTTGATTGGTGAGACTGTCCTAGATAGTAAATTACAAGCGTGTCTAGAGGAAATCACACAGCTTGTTTTTTTTCTTTTATTTTCTGTTTTTAATATACTGGTTGGTGGGTGTAAGTCAATTCAAGAAAACATTTATTGCATGTCCGCAATGTGCCAGGCACTCTGCTGAGTGGGCAGGATAGCAAGGTGGGTAACGTGCAGACTTCACCGTCTGCTCACTGAATCCATAAGGACAGCATGTGACAGGATGGTGAGTCACGCTGTGAGCTTTCACCAAGCAGAACCCATGGATCTTTGCATCCTTGCATATGCCTGTGTGCTTTTACATGAACGGTGTTGGCAATTTTCTCATTTAAATGAGTTCTTCTGATCCTTTCGTGATTATTTTATTTGGCCATCGCTAAAACCGTGGGTTCTCAGACTTGAATTGCACAAACAGAAAAGTCCATGTGACAGTCCATGAACTGTCAGGTGGCAGCTTAGTATTTACTTTTCTCAAACCCTCAGGCTGGGTTAGCTCCTTCATTCTCCATGTTCATTCCATTCTTTGCTTACACAGCTATCACAGCACATGCTCCCTTCTTTAGAATGGCATCTGTACTTATTTATAAGTGTGCCTCCTTCAAATGATTATTCTCCATCGTCTTTCGATGGAAGAGTCCACGGATTTATGGAAAGAAGTCATACCAGTTGGCTGAGTTAATGAGTAAGTTACCTCGTGTCGAAGCATCAGGCTAACACTTCTCACATACATGAAGCTTACGCTTTTCACGCATCCATATGGAGGGGACGTTAAGCACATCAATTAATCTCTCTGGTCCTTAATTCTCAAAGAAATAAATGGAAGTATCTGGGCTACACGACTGTGGATATTCCTGTTTACTCAAGTAAGATTTAAATGATTTCTCATTGGCCTATTTTCCTGACTGTAATATGACCCTAACTAGACAAGCTTCAAAAATTTTAAAATGTTACATGAATATAATTAGATAGAGCTAGTAACTACAATAATGAGCATTATGCAGATGTTGCTTCATACAGAGAAAGGGTTAGGTAAACTGCCAAGATGGGATTCTACTGTACTTTATCCATCTGTCTATCAGTCTTTCCAGTAAGTATTTAACAAGTAGTTGTTGAGTTATTTAATAAATATTTATTGTTTACTGGGAGTTAGGCATTATTCTAGGCAGCAGAAGAATGTAGGAAACCCAAGGAACTGACTTCCTCGTCAACATTTAAAACT
>NC_043703.1:15558786-15559906 GCF_006229205.1 Suricata suricatta
TTGAAAGTATTTCCTTTAACTATTGTGTGCAGAGAGATGACTCCTTCTCTCCTTCTCTTTCTGTCTCTTTCACTCACACACACACACACACACACACACACACACACACACACACACCGATCTCTTCCCACGAGAGAACTAAAAACTGAACAGATAAGCCTGGAACTATTAGTCTTGGAAAAGACACAAAGCTGCCCCGTTTCTGAGTGTTTGTGTGGGAGACTTCAGAGAACCTAAGAGGCTGATGCATGGAACTGCGGACTCACTATAACATCTGAAACTAGTGTAACGCGGAGTGTTAACTAACTGGAATTAAACTAAAAACTTTAAAGAGAGAGAGAACCTAACAGGCAAAGAGGAGTGGGTTGCGTGGGAGAGCAGCCGACATAGACCTTTCATGAAAGTAAACCCAAGAATGGACGGATTGCGGGGTCACAGATTAGAAAAAATAACGACCACTGTTCCTGCTCTCTTATTAAAACAGTAGTGCCCAGTTTTCAACCGCGATGTTAAGGTCCTGCCTCCCCTGGTTACAGTGGCTTGCTCGTGGGAAAACAGATGCTGCTGGGTAATCTGCAGTGTCTTCTTCCCATGTATTTCTAAACGGGGCAACAGCTCTATTAAAAGGAATTGTCTTTCTCTGCCTGACTTATTTCGCTTAGCATGACACCCTCAAGGTCCATCCATCTTGCTACAAATGGCCATATTTCATTCTTTCTCATTGCCATGTAGTACTCCATTGTGTATATATACCACATCTTCTTGATCCACTCATCACGTGATGGACATTTAGGCTTTTTCCATGTCCTTGTTGGGGTGTTTGCTTATTTAATACATTCTGTCAAGGACAGAAATTACATGCTGTCTTTTTTTTTTCCCCATAGGAAGTGTGTCTTGGGTTTTTCCCTTATTATTTTCTTTACTTTTTTTTTTCTTTTTTCTCCTTCTTTTTTTGGTGGTGGGGGTGGTTATGTTTAAATGAAGTTGCTTTTACAACACCAAAGACTTAATCATCCATTTCCTACATAAAAGGTAGCTACTTTTTTGCATGGACCTCAAGCATATTGTAGTATAGAGGTGGAATTTAAGCAAAGGTATTAAGCAGGCTGTGTTGTAGCTT
>NC_043703.1:15560006-15562290 GCF_006229205.1 Suricata suricatta
TCTGTATCAAACATGTTGAGCTAAGGAAAGAATCAGGATTTTCAATAATAATCTATGCAGTATAATTCAACTGTCATTAAAGACTATACACTCAATAACCAGAGAGAAAGAAGAAAATCATTCCGTGAAAGAAGGGGAAAAACCAAAAACCTTTCCTAGGGCGTTGCTTACTTGGTATAGATTTTAAGCTACATATTATATTTGGCTGTACTAAGTTATATAATAGTGTATTCTATTGCATGTTTTTTGTGGCTAGATATAAAGTTATCTGGAACCATACTAGGGACCATCATTGTTCATCACTGTATCTTCCAAATCACCTACACAGCATATGTCATATGGATTCGATATATTCTCACTGAATTAAATTGTCGTCTCTACTACATCACCAGACAGCAAATATATCCTTATTACGGTTGTGATCAGTGCGACACACTTTAAATAATGAATGAAAAGTGTGTCTCTCTAATAACCCTCTCAGTAGCAAAGCATCCAAAACTATTACAAAGAAGAAATGATCCATTTAAAATCGAGAACACAGCTCTGTGGAGATGATCACTTTGCCCAGTTCTTTCCTTCCATCCTCTGAAGGAATATGACTGAGTTTAAAATATTCACCTAATGTGTTTAAAGGCTTTGTTCAGATGCTTGTAAGAGCTTTCATTACTGACTGCTCTTTGGCTTGTTTGTTTTCCCTCATATTCTTCTAGAAGATTCTCCTACTAGTGAGGCTTTCTTGCATATATGACAGAGAGTATCAGTATTTGGTTCTAAGTGTGCTCTTGCTTCTGTGTCAAAGGAATATTCTCATTATTGGTTGATAACTTTGAATGAATATATATATATGTAAAACAACATATAAAGAAATATAATTAAACAGAATTTCTAGTTTGTCCATTTTCAAGAATATATGGGACTATGTCCCCTCCTCCTTGAAGTGCTTTGTAGGGGGTTTTGCTCTATTGCTTTTCACTGGACTTTCTATTACCATCAAAGAGACAAATGAGTTTAGTCTAGAAGAATCTTCCATGGCTCTCATTTCAGTTGTAATTTAGTCTTACACCGAGGTTTTGACAGGCAGTATTTCTATAGAGACCGTTGTTATCTTTGCAAAGGATTTGACTTGGGGAATCTGGATTTTTAATATGATCGTGAAATCTCAGGTGTAAGTTTCTTATCACTCTTTACACCCCTGATGTGTTTCTCAGGCATCTTGTCAGATATTATTCTGATTATTGAACTCCAGTTCAGAAGTCAGAAAACACAGAAAGATGCCTTTTGTGTGTTTACCATTTTAGTCCTGGAGAAAGAGAGTATAGATGGGATAGTCCAAGAGCTCTCTTGATCTGGACACAACTGATCGGCACATTTGGTTCCAGCCATGCCTTTGATGTACAGGCACATATTGTGTTTCAAATGAAGCAGAGTTGTTAAAAGTTTAATTTTGTTCTTCTAGGGAGAAGAAGACATTTCCTGAAGGGAATATGATTACATTACCATTAAAAATGTATATGCATACTCTCTTTTCTTAAAGTCATGCTCTTTATTTAAATTTTCTTTGAAAGGAATCATCAAAGATTTGAATTTATAATTACATTATTGTTATTGTTAATTATGATATTAGTTATACAATATCATATAACATTAAGTAGCATACATAACTATTATATATGATTTATATTATATTATGTATATCACTTCTAACACATTATAGATCTTATGTTTAAATAGCATATTGTTATTTATATTTATATTACACAGGGGCGGATCCCAGTTTTGTGGGACAGTAGCTTATAAAGCTTAGGGAGTCCTTTCTTACCTTAATATTTTATTATTATTTTTAATTGTGGTAAAACACACATAACATGAAATTTACCATCTTAAAGTGTCCAAGTCAATAGCATTAAATACATTCCCATTTTTGTGCCCCCATCACCACAGGACCCTTTTCATCCTGCAAAAGTGAAACTCTGTCCACGAGACCATGGTAACTCCTTATTCCCATTTCCATCCCCTGGCAACACTGTTGTATTCTCTTTCTCCGTGAATTGGCCGCATATAAGTGAAACCATACAATATTTGTCCTCTCACACAATTCCTTTTATTTTTTTTCTTTCATTAATTTTTATTTTATTTTTTTTCTTTATAAAGTTTCATATTTTTTTAACATATGTAATTATTTTCCATCATTTACAATACAGTAGTTACAATGACACTCCAAACAGAAAAGCAAAGTAAAAAATCAAAACACCAACTTCTGTTTCATGTAATTAGACTTACACAG
>NC_043703.1:15562390-15593290 GCF_006229205.1 Suricata suricatta
TTTTTTTGTTGTCATTAGTGGGTTTGTTATTCACCTTTTCTTTTCTCAATGTCCAAAGGTGGCAATAACATGAAAATGGCTGTGATTTATCAAAGAAAAATCAAGAGAAATGAGAGTTGCCCCTGACAGCCTCAAATCTACTATGCCAAATTGGACATCTTCCTAAAGTCTCCTCACCTCTGGGTTTCCCATAACTTGGAAGACAGACATCTAGTTCTTAACGGAGTCACATTTCTGATCACTGTTTAAAAGCAGCACCGTCAAATGTGAATTTCAATCTCAGCTCTGCCAACTGATTCTTATATTCTTTGAGCTTCAATTTCCTTGTCTGTAAAATGGGAACATAGCAATTCCAGGCTATTCTGGTGAGAATTAAATGAGCCATCGCTTGTGAATGCCTAGAACAGCCCCTGGCACATAGTGGATGGGAGATAAGTGGTAGCTGCAAAGTATTATTTTTAATAACAATTTGCTCTTGGCTCCAATTCTAAACATATTTTAAAGCTTGTGCAGCTTTGGTTATCCAAGTCCCCGGTGCGAAACACACACTCCTTTAGGGTATTGTGACAGAATTCACACTTAACTAATTCAAATTAAAACACAGTGTGAACTGCAGTAGCATAACATGCTAATGAACACAGAGGAACCGACAATTCCTACAGCGCTATATCTTGTAGTCTGTAAATTCCATCCAAATGGGTTTCAGGCAAGGGCTGATAGTGTATTTGCTTCTGATCCTGTTTTTATTTCCTTAATTCCTAGAAGTAACATGCAATGAAGTAGAATAAAATATTAAAATTCAAAGGAAATTTGATAGAAAGACAAGAAAGAAGCATGAATGAGATCATTAAACAAAAAAAACTAAACAAATTCTGCTACTGGTATAAGGGATCAAAGATAAAATTCCTCTTTTTAAAGGTTTCTAGGACTTATGAGAAGGGTTTGAATGGAAAATAAAATTGGTGGAGTGATCGGTCATGTCTGAGGAGGCAGGTGGTCATGTTTTTTTTAGATGGGACTCAACTAGAGCGTGGTGTCTGGTAAAGAGCAGTGGTGGTTTTCTACAATGCCCTCTCTTCTGACCAAACCATCATACAAAAGAGGTGCAGCTAGCCAGCAGAGACTTTCCATCCCCCTCAAACATCATTAAAGGAGAAAGAACCTCATGCTGTACCAGGAGGACCCAACTCAATAGAAAATGAAAAGAGCAATAGCCAGAGCAAAGGAAATCCCCCAACTGAGGACCAACGTTGAAGCTGGACAATGGATCATTTGCAGGCAGGTGTTCTTTTCTAACAGCCAACAACCCTACCAGGACCCAAGTTGGATGACACGAGAAAGACAATTATAGGATGACAGTTTGCACCAGACCTGCAAGATGCTCGGCAGATGATGGTGAACGGATGACAAAAGCTAACAAAGATCCAAAGAGCCCTTGTGCGGAAATACTCATTCAGCTTCATTTGACTGATAAGACCCTAGTTCCTAGGAAGGAGGAACTGGATTTTAATGCCAGATGAATGCTGCAGTTAAACCTGTATGTTGTGTAGGTCATTTCTAAAGTGTTTTGTAGCCTGCATAGGATTCATGTTACAGTGTGGATTCAGCCTTGTTCAATCCTTTATTTTTAATTTTATTTTTTTTGCTGATCTTCAGAATTTGATCCCAGTCTACTGTTCTAGGCTTATCTCTCTGTATGTCACCCTCTCCAGCAATCCTGGACTATATGCAGTTCCTTCAATGCATCATACTTTCTAATTTTAGGAGCTTCTGCTATTTTATTTTATTTGCCCATATAACTCATACTACATCTTCAAAAGCCAACTCCAGTGCTATCTCCTGAAAAACATCTGTCTGCCTTCATCTCCCTAAATGCAATTAGGCTCCCTTCCTCTCTATGTCTTACTCTAATTATATTTCTTATCAGAGTGTATACTAGTTCTCTGGTTTCCTGGCCATTGCTGCAACTAGACTGAGATCTATCTTTTTAATGTTTTATATATTTTTGAGAGAGAAGAGAGACAGTGTGAGCAGGGGAGGGCCAGAGAGAGAGGGAGACACAGAATCTGAAGACAGATCCAGCCTCTGAGCTAGCTGTCAGCACAGAGCCCAATGCGGGGCTTGAACCCACGAACAGACTGAGCCACCCAGGCACCCCTGAGTGAGATCTATTTAAGAGTAAGAAATGAGGGGTTCCTGGGTGGCTCCGTCGGTTTTGTGTCTGACTTCGGCTCAGGTCGTGATCTCACAGTTTGTGGATTTTAACCCCACATTGGGCTCTGTGCTGACAGCTCAGAGCCTGGAGCCTGTTCTGGATTCTGTGTTTCCAACTCTGCCCCTTCCCCACTTGTGCTCTGTCTCTCTCTCAAAAATAAATAAAACATTAAAATTTTCTTTTTAAGAAAGAGTAAGAAATGAGTCTGTAGCCCCTAATGCCACACACTGTTGGTCACCTGGTAGGTACTCAGCTGTGCCTGCTTTTGCTGCTCTTGTCACTGTCATTATAAACTTGTGTCTGGGTGTGCCCTCGCCCCTCAAATCTGGAACAAGTTCTCTGCTCTTCCAAAAAAGGAAGCAGCAACTCAAGTAAGTAGCTTTACGCTTGTTGGAAAATTTCACAGCGTGACATCAACGGTGGAAAAATGGCAAATGAGCTTGACTGTCTTTACAACAGCATTGGCTTTGAAGTGATGTGTACCACACTGATGATAAGCTGTTGTGGCTACAAAGGTGAAGAAAGTGCTTGAAAGGTCAGAAAACAAAAAAGAAAACAAACCAGCCAACCATCTCAACCCAGCCCAAATCCGTGCCTCTCCTAGAACATGGTAGGATGTGGTTCTCATGAAACATTTAAGTATAAAGAGAATGGAGGTGATCCTAGGAAAGGAAGCACTTTGATATATGAAGAGAAACAAAAATCACTCATGGTTGGCTCTCTGGAGAAAGAAGTGCAGGGAGCTGGTTATTCAAGTCTGTGGATGGGACAAATATGTACATTGTTGGCAAAACACTGTGCAATGAGGCCTACAGAACACCTCTTACATTTGGAAAGGAGGGTCTTCATGTTTGTTTGTTTTCAAATGGGAAGTGCTTTTCAACGTGTGGCCCAGGAAGCAACAGCATCATCACCTGAGTTTGTTAAAGATGCAATTTCCAGGCCACACGAGACCAACTGAACCAAGACTTTGATGCCGACAGTCTCCCCACCTTCACTCAATCAGGGCTTTAACAAGTCTTCTAGAACCACTGTTTTGGGGCTAAAAGAAAGTCAGTTTGTGCTCTTTGTCTCTGTCTGGGAACAATGTCTTCTTCGTTGGTGCCCACTCCAGACCTGACTGCTAACTTTGGAGGCGGTCTGGCCAACTGAGAATTTTTTGGTACTGAACTTGGAGAACAAGTCTTTCTGGAGGCCCCACATTCCTTCCTGGTGGTTCTGCGGCATCCCAGACCAAGGGTGTTCTGGTGCTCACCACCCTGTCTTGGAATCTAATTATCCTGCTATTCTGCAGTCCAGTTTTACTAATTTGGAAACTGATTTGATAAATTAACAAAAAGGGAATGATGGATTCTATGTTTGGACTGGAGTTACTGGTGTGTTGGCCGATGCATTAGCCCACATTAGAGAGAGAACCCTTAGGGGGTAGGTTGGCCACACTTTCTCATCTTTCCATTACCCTGCATGCTCTAGTACTGTTCTCTGCATATTTTGTTTTCTTTAAATGCATACTGAGTTAAATTGAAAGTCAGGCATGAAGAATCCCAAAATTAAGACGTTGAAAAATTAAGATAACACAAGCAAGCTACGTGGGGAAAGTCACTTTAGCCAAAAGGCCCTGGACAATTATTTAAAGTAACTAGACTACCTTTGGGGATTTTTTCAAATGCACATATTTAATCATCTAATGTGTAAGTCAAATCTCAGATATAATTAATTCAATGTGCTTCAAGATTTTTTTTTTTACATATTAGCTTTCATTAGATGAGGCTAATACAGCTCCTGGTTGTCCGGTAACACAATTTCCATATTTGTGAATGCCAAGAAGAAAGAGAAGAAATTCGGTGAGTGTCCCAGGATTAGGGCAATTTAATTTCAGTGAAATATGTATTATTGCAGTGACTCTGAAAAAGAGCTTAGGTTTCTGCCTCCACATTTCTTATTTCTGGGGAAAACACTGCTAGATTTTATGGGAGGCAACTGCTGTTTTGAAAGTTACATGTGTTTGTGCCAGTGTTTCTGTTAGGAGTTGGTGACAGGGGGAGGGGGTGATTTCAGGCTTAGATGCTGCACTTTAATTGCTAAGTTAAAGAACACATTTAATAGATCTTGTGAGATTTGGAAGGAGTAAATCATTTTTTTTAAGACTGTGAAATCAGAGCACTGTAAGTGGCTTAGGCTTTTATAAGAAACCTAGGGAAGAGGAAAAAAAGATAGGGGGAATGGCCCCATATAGAAACCTAGGAGTCCTTCTAGATAAATAGCATAATATTCTGAACACAAATTCCCTACAAATACCTTAGAAGAAAATGCAACAGTTAACACCTTTGCTAAGATGATGAATACATTTTTTCTCTGAGGGTTATTTAACACTTTCCATAATTTTATTATAAATGGTCCAATAAAACACAACAATAAGTTATGTGCTATATTAGGAGGACAACTCATTTATGACTAATGTGGTAATTTGTAAAACTAATGGGCATGTTTATGAGCATAAGGGGCTCTAAAGAATAAATAAAATACTGTCACAGGCAAAACTGAATCCGCCGGCAAGCAGACAGGGGACACATTTCCAGATAGTTGCTGAACTACGGAAATGTGGCCCTTCTTGGGCTCTACCTGGGCAGAAAGTAGACTAATCCCAAGGAAAAGGAATGCTGAATTGAGGCCAAGGGCCTGCATTCCCTCCCTGGCACTGCTATTAGCAGCATTTTCCAGGTTTCAACCCCCCATCTTTGAAAGGAAGGGATCAAAATGCCCAATCTGTAAAAGACTGTATAATGCATACAGCTTTTAATTAAATTTAGCAATTCAGCATTCATAGATGAGAATCCGAAATCAACTATTTTCAACTTGTCACTGGTTTTATAAAAATGGGAAAAAACATTCCAAGGTTATTTCAGAAATATTAGCTTTTAACTGCACTGTAATGCATGTTGAACTTTGCAAACGCATCAGGGATACACATAGTTATGTTGATTTTGCTGTTTTCTACTGGAATGCTGTTTTCCACTGATGATTAATGTCCTAATAACTTGTTTTTTAGTATGGCTCTCTGAAAAAAAAGATTTCTTTTATGTATTCATTATGTCTACCTGTCTCTAGGAGGAGGCGGATCAGTTTTGAGGATGAATATCTTGCATTCGGTAATGAACACAATGGCTCCATTTATGGCTCCAATCTGGCCTGCTGTCTGTGACAGAGGTACTGTTATCAGTAACCCATGAAATGCTTCTTGTTCTTTTAATGAGTTTAACATTCAGCAGAGAGGCAAAAAATGCTGTTTGTGTTCTTTTTAGGTATACCAAATTTATTTCCCACCCTCTTCCCCTCCAAATTATAATCATGGAAGAGCTCATACTCACACTGTAAAAAAGAGGAAGTTTTAGATTGAGAAATAATGCCTGGAAATTTTTATTTCTAAAAGCTCTTATTGGCCTTAGGATCTCTGTTTTAATTTTGCTTTGGAAAGGGAAACAGAGGTCTTAGGTTTAAGCTGGTATGCTATTCAGAGGCAAGACCTAGGAATTAATCCTGATAGGAAAGTCACAAAAGAGGATTAACTACTCTCTACCAATACAGCTCCTGGAAGGAGAAATGACTAGAGCCCTTGGTTGCTCTGATTTTTTTTTAGTTTGACTTTTTGTTTCTTGAGTGTAAAGTTTTTTTAAGTCATGACAGTTTGGTTGTGTTCTTTATAATGTGCTATTCCAGATGATAATTTAAAAAGTCAGAATTTTACAGCAAACAAACTGGTTGCCAGAGGGGAGGAGTGGCCGGATGGGCAAAATAGGTGATGGGAGCCGGAGATCTGGGTGTCCACTTACGGGATAAGTCACAGGCATTAAAGGCACAACATAAGGAACATAGTGAATGGCATTAGAATAGTGTTGTATTCTGACAGACAATAGCTACGCTGGTCATGAGCACAGCATAAGGTGCAGAGAAGGTGAGTCACTATGTTTACATCCGAGACTAACGAACTAATGTAACATTGTGTGTCAACTGCACTAAATAAAAAGTTAGAATTTTATTAGGGCCATGTGTTTTTACATATATAATATATATGATATATATTTAATATATATATTTTAAAAATTTATTTGCAGGGGACAGTCACTGGTTAGTATCTGTATGTTGGATATGTACTTGCTCCTTGGTTAACATGGAAATCAATACATAGACAAAGAGTCACTTTTAAATTCTCACATCCATATTCTTTTCTTCCAGTGCCTGACACACAATAAATACTCAGTGTCTTCTGAATGGATGAGTGAAGTCTGCTCTTCAAGCCCCAGAATAGAATCCACAGAGCACTGGAATGACATTGCAGAAGCAAGTCATGCTTTCAAACTGACAGAACATTTCACAATGCCCATTACAGGAACATCAAAACCTGATAAAATACTCAAAACGTACTTGGAGCTTAGTGATTTTATTGTGTTTTGTCTGCAGTTGTCTTCCCATTTGTTCTGCCTACCATTCTTTTTTTTTTTTTTAAGTTTATTTATTTATCTTGAGAGAGACAGAAAGAATGAGTGGGGGAGGGGCAGAGGGAGTGAAAGAGGAGAGAGAGTCAGTGTCTCTGCACTGTCAGTGCAGAGCCCGACATAGGGCTCCAAATCATAAACCATGAGATCATGACCTGAGCTGAAATTAAGAGTCCAACTCTTAAACGAATTAGCCAGTCAGGCACCCCTGTTCTATCTACCATTCTTACTGAATTCTAGAACCAGCTCTTTTATGGGCTGAGTTCTGTTCAGGTGTCTGGTGGGCACTACAGTTTATTCTAGTCAGCATCTGACATAGTAAAAATTATCTAATCTAAGAAACCAATCAATGCCTCGGAGAATGATTAAGTAGCCTTTGGGCCATGTAAATGCTGTACCTTTCTTATAAGTCTTTGGAACAGATATTCTAGACTTTAATGGCTAACATAGATGAGGGAGGTGGGGATGACTCTAAGTGCCATAAAAGACCCAGGTGGACCTGGGGAGGGCATGTTCTGTTATGACCCAATAGTGATTTTTAGACATGGAACAGATCTTGGGCTTTCTTCATTTCCTTCATTTTGGAAATAAAGAAAATGAGTCCCAGGTAGAGAAAGTAATCTCTTCAGGGAGCGTCTTCCATGAGACCCTTGTCTTGGACAGACTAGAACACTCAAGAATGATGGCAGTCCTAATGACAAGGATTTTCAAGACTTGCATGTATTGAAAATGGAGAGGTGAACTTCGATGAGAAAATGTCCTTCCTTTGGCACGTTGGTTTTCACACACTGAGGTCACCACGTGTGAGGTACAGTTTCAAAGAACTATGAAGACTGATCCTATACCAAAAGCATTTATAGGAAGCAAATGGGAAACACTCCCCTAAAATCACCCTCAGCAGTTCTGAATCCCATCAATTTTGTAGCGGCTTTGCCTCATTGAGTCTCCTGTAGCAGACACCTTAACACCTCAACTATAAAACCACTACAGTCTCCTCGCGTCTGAAATCACTTTTCATCATGAGTGTTCTCCAAATATTTCATTTAAAAAGGGGGCAGGGAGAGTCCCAAGGTCAATTGAGTTTATGGGTAGAATCTATTCCCTCTTTGTGAAAGCCTCTAAGAAATCTTTCTCTCTTCCCTCTCTCTCTGTCTCACACTCACATCTAAGAGTTCCTAAATTATTAGACTATGAACCCCCCTTTTTTGCATAACCCTTTTGTTAATCCAATGAACATTTCTTAAAACATTTTCATTTGCATTAGCTACTCTCATCCTTAGCCTGACCTTTTGAAGAAGGCCAGTTATATCTTATTTTACATCTTTGAGAAGTAAAGAGACAGAACTATAGAAGTTCATTACTTGCTCAGGGTTATGTAATTATTTTGAGATGCAGGCATTTGGATATCAAGGCTTCTGACTCCAGATTCGTGCTCTCCTGTAATTTTTTTGTGTAGTGCCTGGTTTTTAGACTCATAGGCCAATTAAAACAAATGATCCACTATTATTAAAGATTTTTCTTAATAATCTCATGTATATAGAGATTGAAGACCATTCCCAAGACCATCATTTCCCAAATTAATTAACATTCAAACTTGAATAACACTCTATACTTATATCATAGAGCTGTGTTAACAAAATGTTCCAGAATACGGCTTATTAAACCTGTCATTTTAAGTTATTTGTATTTTCAACAATGAGTTAGTGCTTTCTATGTAAAGTGAAATAACTATCACAGGCACAGAATAAAAATCTTTATTTTATTATTTGAAATTTTAAAGCCCATTATGAATTGCTAGAGGTGAGCTGCACAATAATGCCATAAAAATAAAACAGAAAACCTTTAAAGAGGTTTTCCGCATTCCAGAAAATATATACTTATCACAGATCATAAATGCAGCCTCAAATAATTTTAAACATATGGTAAGTTTCTTCTTAAGTACTTATATTTTAGGAACCTTAATTATGCTCTAAATCTTTTTCTCGTCACAGAATAATTTTGCCTTGGAAACGTGTGTAGGTAGGACTCTGCTACTTCTTTCCTCATAATATTTATGGGAGGTGGATTGGCTTACAATTTGCAATTCATTAGTTCAGAATATAATTCCCCATAACTAAGGAGTTTCTTGTCTAGTTATTCAACTCAATAGGGCTTCATTACGTGAAACTCTGAGCTGCAAAAACAAACAAATTATTTCTCAAGCACTTAACAGTCCATATGTTATAGAAACAGCTTGTGAAGGTGTTACACTTACTCATTCCTATGAAGGAATGCTTAGTATTTACTACTCAACTGTCAGAGTAGCTCTAAGCTTATTAAAACTTTTCTCTGCTCCCACTAGCTTTCTTAATAAAGCAGAGGGACTTTATGGTCTTTTCTCTGAAGGAAAAATGCCAGAGGGCCTTGTGTTCTTGGGATTCTTTAGGACGAGCCGGCTTGCTGTTACCTGCCTGTATGTTCATAGTGACCAAATGGAGTTTTCAAAGGGGTTTCCTACTCCAATCTCGAAATTAAAATTTGGAAACCCTAGTCCTGTTCTCTCTGGCTGACAGCCTTGAGGATCTCTTCTACCCTCAGAATACCTATTTAGGTTGGGCTTTTATATTTGCTAAGCACGCTAAATATATTTCCTGTTCTAAGACGGTGGTATAGCATTGACACTTACTTGCTCTTACGCTCCTTTTTCAGAATTATGATTTATTTCCCATTGCTTCACGGCAGAGAACCATGAGTATACAAGATAACAACCGTTCCTTTGTATTCCATCAACTGCCTGACTGACTTAGGAATCTAAGATAAAATGAGAAGCTAGAAGGCCTACTGAAAAGGGTTAGTCTTGAAATAAAAAAGTTACTTCTGACAGTAAAATAGCTAGAAGTTCTTTCTGTTTAGATAAAACAAGCTTTATATCCTTTAAATATGGCATATAAGGATGTTCATTTCATTATTATTGTTAACAATAAAAGCACCAAAAATCCTAAATGTTAATCAATAGGAAAGTTGTTATATATATATATCCACCCATATGATGAATCTGATTCTGTTGCTATATGTTAACATGGAAAAAGCATACAATACATTAAATTAAAAAATAAATCTGTGTATAATATGATCATACTTATGTATAAAAGTGGTAGACTTAAAGTATCTATTTCTCAATATATACATAGAAATTTCTGGAAAGATCCATTATCGCCGTAGTCATTGTCATTATCACCATCATCATCATCATCATCTCATTCCTTTATTGAGCATTTACTTTGTGGCTGGCACCAGGCTAAAAACTATATATGTGTTTGTTCATCTAATTCTCACAATGACCCACCGGGTCAGGTATTAGCATGAACTCTAAAATACAATGCTGAAACTTAGAAATATGGGCTGCAGTTATTTACCTAAGTTTTACCCAGAGCTAATAGCTCATGGGGCTGGTATTAAAACCAAGGAAGAAGTTGGGTCCTATAGCCTGTTCTGTTAATAAGCAAGCACAAAGTCTCCAATGAAAATGTAAAAGTATGTGTTTGTAGAATGACGTTGGAAACATGTTTAATCTTATTTCTAGTCTCTGTCTTTCCTTCTTATTTCCCCCTTTTTAAAATCCAAATTCTTCAATAAAAAAAAGAACTGAATTTCAGAGCTAAAAAGGATCTTGGAGATATATAATCCAAGCCTCATGTTCATTTAAGTGATTGATTTTCTTTTCTAGTGAGCACTTTTTCTTTTTTTAACATTGAGGCATAATTAAATACAGTAAAATGAGCACATCTTAAGTGACTGTTGGGTAAGTTTGTACAAATAAATACATCCATGTAAACAATATCCCAGTTACCATGGAGAACACTGTCACTAGCCTGGAAAATTTCCTTGTTTCTTCTATTCTCTCCTTCTCCCCGACCAAGACAACCATTATTGTACTTCTATTTTCATAGATTCACTTTATCTACATGAACTTTATGAAAATGAAACTTTATTGTATGTACTTTTGCTATCTGGCTTCCTTCACTGAGCATAAAGTTGCTGAAATTCATTCATGTTCTTGCATGTAGTAGTACAAAATCTTATGTTAGAAATGAGGAAAAGGAAGTATAGGAAGTGGATGGCTTTGCTTGGAAACAAAAAACTACAGAGAGAAAGCAGTAGGATGAATATGTCAATGTTTCCTCTTCTGGTCCACCATACTTTTCGTTCTCACTGACCTCATTCATTTGAAAGAGAAAGTTGTCTATTTTTTGTATCAGCATAGTCCTGGAAGGAAATGAACAGAACCTTTCACTTTTGTTTTGCAATGTTATATTAGTTAGAAGCTAGTCAGGAAAAGAAAAACCTCTCTAGATGCAAAGTGGTTTTCAAACTGAAAGTATTTACTACAGGGAGTTAGTTATACAGTGAATACAACTGCTGAGAAGCCAAGCTGAAAGTAAAACAATGATCCAGATGTTAGAATAGGGGGACACTAACTCTGCTCTGGTTTTAGGAACAACTGGAGGAGAAGATAACAGCCCATCCAAGAATAGAAGCCAGTCTTTGGTCGGGAAATGGGAACTGAACAAGGGTGGAATTACTTTTTGCTGCTAGGGCTAAGAATGCCACAGGGAAGCACAAAGAAGAGGGAGGAATACTCTGACTTCTTTTCCTTCTAAGGACCCAAGAGTACCTCTGATTGGTTAACAGACCCAAAAGTTACAGGACAAGGGATCCTGGGAAATGTAGTTCCCTATGATACAGAGTCAAGTAGAGGACAGATGGGTAACAGATCTAAGAGCAAGCAGCAGTTGACCAGCAGAGCTTAGAGTTCATTCATTATAGTTCCCACTCATTTTGAAGTTGAGGATAATGGTGAGATCCTTTAGTATTTCTGTTTAATGCTGTGCAGTCTAAATGGTAAGGAACTACACATTGTTTTAAAAATACGTTAAAAGCACATTATAAATAATGACATCACTGACTACTATAAATGTCACAATTTAATAACCCTACAGTGCAATCATAAAACTTTCACATTTAGAAAAGAGACTTTAGTGTAAATCTTTAGTTTCCCAATGAAGCAAATTGAGGTCCACAAAGAAGTTAAGGGGAACTTCAGAGAAATGCTCAGGGGTATCATGAAGATATTGGTTTATGTTTTTGAGTAATATGGATGTGGAAAAGCCTACTTAATAAAGAAAATGGGAATTTAAAACATGATCGTGGGAGTCTGCCACGGTTTGACACAGCTCGAGGCTTTCACTCCTCCCAGAGAGATATGCCAACATGAGGGATGATGGCAACTTTATACAAGTGATTGGGAGAGTCATTAGTGTTTGCCAGATCATTCCAGTTCTCTTCATTTCTGTGATGCGGTGGGATTGCAACTCCTTGTCCCCCTGTGGTCAGGCAGGGATAGGCGACTGGTCCTGGCCAGCCAGTTATCACATGGTCACTTCCAGGACAGAGAAATTAATTTTCCATGCAATACTAGCCAGAACGTGGTGTTCCCTCTGTGAGTGAGTGGTCAAATTTCGGGTAGCAACTGATATGTCCCCTTGGGTACAGCGCAAGGACACGTGGTACAGAGTTCCTACCTGACTCACAAGAGGCACATAAACTAAGACGGAAAAGAGCCTTTGTTATTTCGAGCTACTGTGATTTTGCCAGATACAATGATCTACCGTGCTCTAAGCAAGAGCACACAACTACAGACAAGTCATTAATTGATTATTATTTATGTTGCCTTTTGTGGAGTAATTATAAAAATATCCTCACTTAAAAGATCAATAATCTAACTCAGCCAGTGACATACTCAAGAGGAGATGAGTAATCATGTCCTTGATGAAAAGGATCCTTCCTAAATTTTCAACAAATGTCTGAAGTGAGTCCCTGCAAATAAACACAGTGATCTTAAAACGTAACAGAAGAGAAACTCTAAAGAAAATTTACCTTATGTATAATTAAGTGGTGAATGGTAAACTGAGAAAGAAGAGATGTGTAAAAAGAAATGCATCACCACCTAAAACAGAGAATTCATTTCCTATAGGAGAGCAGAAATAATTGCTATTGTGGATTTTATGAAATTTGTCTAAAAGCAGTCTAGCTTCCTTGACTTAAGCTGGTTCACTAAGCCCCTCTAAGTTCTTATTTCTAGACACCTTCATATGAGAAAGGAAATGCCCCAGATAGCAGATAGGAACATTCAAGAGCTAGTAATGTCTATTTTCTACCTCACCCTACAGATGAATTTTAAAAAAGGATTTTCTGAACATGTGAAGCTAATGAGGTCACCAAAGTGACCTCATTCACATGTGCCCATCAGAGTTAACAGTACACAGGCACTCTTTCTGCTTTTATGACCAAAGTAAAAATAATTTAGCAGAACTTTATCTGCCAGTTTGTAACCAGAAATAACCAGGGACTAGTCCAGATGCACAAAACTCTAAGCTTCAGGGTTTTTACAATGTCCATCAACGTATAAAGGCCTCTTTGCCACAGGAGAGGTCACACCGCTCTTAAGAGTGAACAACAAGGGTGCCTGGGTGGTTCAGTCAGTTAAGCGTCCGACTTTGGCTCAGGTCATGATCTCACAGCTCATGGGTTCGAGCCCCGTGTCGGGCTCTGTGCTGACAGTTAGCTCAGAGCCTGGAGCCTGTCTTCGAATTCTGTATCTCCCTCTCTCTGGCCCTCCCCTGCTCGCTCGCTCTCTCTCTCTCTCTCTCTCTCTCTCTCAAAAATAAATAAAACATTTAAAAAAAGGGGCGCAAGAGAGGCCATTGTATGCAACTATACATCATAGGTTTTCTGGAGTCACTATTAAGTTCACTTATCAGATCCTATGCCGACATTTAGGGTAAGGAAAAGAAAGTTACAATAGTGAGAAATGACCAGTATAAATATTTTTTTCCTAGAAACATAACACATTTTATGATATTCCAAGATAAAAAATGAATGATATCTTATCCGTTTGACTTCTGATCTTTGTAACCAGGAGTATTTCTACAAAGTACGGTAAATAGATATTTAGTCCCTAACTAATGGAAGGCAATTTAAGAACAACAAACTTTTTTTTTAAATGGGGCTTTGATATTGTGAAGTTTTAGTTGTACTTCAAGATAGAAATTAGCTCAGACAACTTCTTAAGCTAACCATATATGCACATGTACTGGTTCCCAAAAATGAGAAAAGAAACAAGGAAAATAGGTAATAATATTTTACCTAAGTTTTGTCCTACTTTTCTATTAATTGAGAAGATGTTTAGGATACACGCAATAAAAGATAAAAAGAAATTAATTTTTAGAGGACATAAACATTTTGAAAACAAATAGGAAGTTTATTTTATTTATTTTTTTAATTTAAAAAAATGTCTAATGTTTTATTTTATTTTTGAGACAGAGAGAGACAGAGCATGAGCGGGGAGGGGGAGAGAGAGAGGGAGACCTAGAATCAGAAGCGGGCTCCAGGCTCTGAGCTGTCAGCACAGAGCCCGACACATGGCTTGAACCCACGAACGTGAGATCATGACCTGAGCCGAAGCTGGAGGCTTAACCGACTGAGCCAGCCAGGCACTCCACAAATAGGAAGTTTAACTTCTTCTTGGAAGTAGGTCACTAAAAGCCATTATTATTTTTAAAAAGGCTCACAATGGTTAAGTGTAAATTTGAAACCTGACTCTGCATAATCGATGGATATTGATATTGCTCTATTGTATGACCCTGGCCTGGCTTTGGTTTTTATCACATCCCTTCCCCCTATTCATTTTTATTTTTTGAAATATTTTACACACATAAAATAATTTATCTGCTTCTTTGTATGGAGATATATTTCTCTATAATGTTATTGATAATTGGCATGAGATATACTTTATGTATTATATACATGATATATAATGAAGGTATATAAAATAATGAATTTTACCTGCTTTCAAGTGGCAGATACAGAATGCACTCCACAGCCTGTGAAACTCCCTGTGGACTCTGCCTCATTTCTGTCCATCCCACTCCCCCCACGGAGATCCAGTCCTCTGCACGGTGCTTGATACAGCTCTTCCACAAACGGATATATTTTTAAACAACATGCCAATGAATATTTTATTTTTGGACTTTACTCCTCCTCATGCTTTCATCTCTACATATTTTTTCTCATTTTTCAGCAATTGTGTCTAAATAGAAATTCTGCAATAATATTTGGGAAATGCTGGAAAAATTAAACTAATCTCTGAATTTCAAGAGCTTATAAAATTTTGTTAAATGTCTATTTACTTTTGAGAGAAGGTAAGAGAAAGAGGGTGAGCACAGGAGGGGCATAGAGTAAGGGAGACAGGATCCGAAGAGGGCTCTGGGATGACAGCAAAGGTCCTGATGTGGGGCTTGAACCCATGAACCATGAAATCATGACCTGAGCTGAAGTTGGATGCTTAACCAACTGAGCCACCCAGGGGCTCCAAGAACTTTTAAATTGTTTTTAAAGTTTATTTTTTTATTTTGAGAGAGGGAGAGAGAGAGAGAGAGACAGAGAATCTTAAGCAGGCTCCATGCTGTCAGCATAGAGCCTGATGTGAGGCTCGATCTCATAAACCCCGAAACAATGACCTGAGCCAAAATCAAGAGTTGGACATTTAACTGACAGAGCCACCCAGGTGCCCCTCAAGAGCTTTTAAGCATATTTGAGATATTTGACATTAAAGGTATTTATTATCAGGAGACTGAGATGAAAGACAGAAAAAAAACTTGAAAAATATACAATTATCTTAAGAACAAAACAGTAAAACAAACTATCAAATGGAAATCTAAGATGGTGTTTCACCAATAGCAGATTTCAGCGTAAACCAAGAAATAATGTCCCGGACTTAGATTATTCAGCTACACAATTAAATAAATATTCCTAATTAATTCATTAGGTCAACATATATTTATTGACTATCACTATATGCCTGGGAGAGTAAGGGCTGGTGGAATTGAAAGAAAAATAAGAGCCAAAATGAGTGCCTTTGGGCTTTTCAGAAGGAGCCACACTCTTGGGCACTTTTGATCATTTGGTGCAATGACAAATACATTGATTTGGTTGCAGTCATCTCCATGAATGCCTTGAAATTTTTAATATTATTCACTGGTCCCCAGCCAGGAGGTCAGGGACATTCATATTCCCAAAAGCGGAAGGGAGGCAGAACCCCTTGAAAATGCTTCCCTTTCCTTTCTGTGAAATAATTCTGAGATCATGGAGAAAAAAGAATTTCTTCCGTCTACCACAGCTTTTTAAAACTAACTCGAAAAGTAAGGGAAAAAAACCCCAGACTATCTCTTTGAAGAAAAGGTTTCTCTTCATTAAAGGAAATGCAGTTTATACACCAGAATTTGGAAACTTTGGAGGAGAGGTGGAAGGGGCTGGATTGATTTGGGAGGTTCTTCTCGAAATTTCTGGAAATTTAGTAAGGAATCTTTTAGTCTCAGAATTAAAGGCTGCATTAATCAGAGATCATATTTCTTTTGCAATTTGCCTCGATGAGATTCTACAAGGAGAGGGTATTACTGAAGCAGTTTGACTCCCTTTTAGATATACAGATAGGAAATCCCTCACTCGAAGTATGCAGGGTTCTGCCCTGTTCATAAACAGGTCACAATGTCGAAATATCAGACCCTTTTCACTCCGCATTCGGCCACTTTCAATTTCATATCTTCCCTGCAGCGACATGTAACAGAATGATAACGGGACACAACTTCTCTTCTTTCAAAGCCTATTATCTTTACATTTCTCTACAAATGAAATGGCAGGAAGAAACATGAGAGGTGGAACTAGTCTGCGGACATTTCATGGACACATTACCAGGCAATTTGTGTAAAAGACTGAAAACCAAACAAACAAACAAAGCAAAGCAAATAATAATAATAAAAAAAACACCTAACAAACCATACCTGGATTGTGATTCTCTTCTAATAGTATTTCCCGTATTTTTTTACTTTGTCTCAAATATGAAAGTGGAACTAACAGCCACGCGTGTGTCTCCTTTTCTAATTTTTACCAAGAGGCAATGTCTGGGCTCTTTCTGTGTGTGGATATTGTTCATCCCTTGTAAGAGATGGTTACGTAGATTTCTATTCTACAGAAACCCAAACTACCAATACTCGAGCAAAACTGGCATATTTTGTGCTATGTCTTATAGAAAAAATATCATTTGTATCTCAGAAAGAGGAACCTGCCATTACAGACACTCCTTCTCCAGAAACTAGACACTTGAAAGATCAGAAATAGCTCATCTTGTGATACTGTGAAAGGTGCCGTGTTTTATTTATTTATTTATTTATTTATTTATTTATTTATTTCAGGCTGAGGCTGCTATCTAGATCATGATATGTTCAATTCAGTGAGAAGCATTCAATTTATCACCGAATACTACTGCTCTTAAGGAAAGAGATTTTTTTTAATAGTTATTCATTTTGAACAATTCCTTTTCTAAAAGCTACTCGAAGGCCACATAACCTTATCTTCAAGATCATCTTCACAGCCCTGTGCGTCCTGGGAAAACCGGCCGAAGGGAGAGCAACCCTGAGGAAGCAGCGAGCTTGATTCTGACTCCTCCTTAAATTATGTGTCTCAGGTGCTTTCAGAGTTTGAAGGCCAATTTCTTGTCCTTTTCCCTCCAGATACAAAGGGGTTTTAACAAAGCAAGCAGAGAAATGTGCCCAGAGAGAGTCTGTGTAACAGTGCTGTGTTCACCCATCAAACCTTATTAGTTATGCTGTGAAACGCACTGCCTTTCTTACACAGAATATCACTGATTAAATATTTGTTGAAAAAATAAACGCATTCTTAAGATTGTCGACTTAAAAAACACGCCTGTGCATTGTGCTGCATGATTTTCAACGTCAAGTTTGATCTGTAGAGGGAAACAGCCTACACTTGGATTTCTTGGTAGTTGTCACCAGCCCTGCTCTCACCAGTCTGGGTGTGCCTTCCATAAAGACGTGGGTTTTCCACAGTCATATCTCAAGCTGGTATCTCAAATTGCATTCTTTCCCTCAAGACCCCTTCCTCTCCTTCCATGACTCATCTTAAGGGATGACAGCACTATCAACCTACTTGGTGGATCAGACACTTGGGAGTTCTGCTGGCTGTTTCCATCTTGATGGAACTGGTCACCAAGTCCTATTGGTCATGCCTCTCTGACCTGCTATAGGACCCCTTCCCTCTGTCCTGGCTGGTGCTTCTTCAGCTAAGGGATGTAGCCCAAGAATGGGGCTGTTAGAAGAGTTCAGCTTGTGCTCTTGCCGTTAGTCCCTGCCTCCTTCACCCTCCACCCAGTGAATTTTTAGTCACCGTTGGAATTTTTCAGAGATCGCCATCCTTGTGCAATGAGGTTTTGTCTCCTGGGTGGGGGCAACGGCGCCGTTCCTGACACACCTCCTCCCTGCTCACTATCTGCCCTCTGCCGCCTCCTTCCCCTCTGCCCTTGTCTTACTTCAGTGTTTACATCCTCTTTCTCTTGCAGGGTATACAATCCCACCTCTTTTTTTTAAAAAAATGTTTATATTGAGAGAAAGAGAGAGAGAGAGAGCACAGGCATGCAGTGGAGGGGCAGAGAGAGAGGGAGAGAGGGAGAGAACCCCAAGCAGGCTCTGGGCTGTCAGTGCAGAGCGCAACCCGGAGCTCAATCTCAGGAACTGTGCGATCGAGATCATGACCTGAGCCGAAAGCAAGAGTCGGGCCCTGAACTGAATGAGCCACACAGGCCACCTGATCATGCCCTCTTTTGCCTGAGAAATCCTTCTCTCCAAGTCTGTGATGCCTTCCCTGATGTATCCCCATGGGCTCATCATTTCTTCCTCTGTTTTTACACAGTGGACTCCTTGGAGGCAGGGATCATGACTTGATTATCTTTGTACCATGGGTACCAACACAGTGCCTGGTACGTAAGGGGCTTTTCAGAACCATTTGTTAAACAAACGAATGAGCTAAATGACCAAGAAATACACGACTGACAATGCTGAAGGAAGAAAGTAAGAAACATGAAACAAGTAAAACTAGAAACATATGTAAATAAACTGGATAGAGATGAACAGCAATGTTCTAAGTACGAAGGTGCTTAAAAAAAATACCTAAATGAACTCACTGTCTTAGAAATTGCAGTCTCCCCCCAAAATGTACTTACTTTTCAAAGGAATGTGTTATAAAGCTAATAAAGTCACATTTTGAAAGACTGTCCTACTTGTGCTTTTACACATTAAAACCAATTTTAATTTTGTAAATGATCTCCCCTCCCCATTCAGCCGGTGTTGGTGTTTCTTATTTACCTCAGTAATTGAGGGAAAATATTCTGAGCAGCATCTATTTAATATTAGCATATCTGCACCCAGAGAAGCTTCTATGCCTAATAAGAACATTTTGTGATCTAGATTTAATCTAATATCTGTCTGACTTCACCCACTGAATAAACAGGGCTCATTAGTATCAAACACACACAATCTTTGTTTTTCATGACTGTAAAGCTGACCTTTGAAATGCAATCTTGTATTCTTAAGATTAGCATCCAATAAATCACGACATGAGCTACAGCAAATGCCTCTTCCTTCTCCCCCTTTATTTTTTTCTCCAACATAAACACAGATGCAAGAAATTGAGAACTTTTAAGATTTGTGGGATATTTTTGGTGCTTTTATCTCTCAGGTTCTGAAAAATGAATATAAGATGTTATTTCACGTGTATATTTACATCACAACATCTTGTAACCAAGATGGGGAAGAGAATTATGTATAAAACGCTTTGTGCAAAAAGATACTACTATTAATGTATAAGGAATAAGAATTAAGTTTTATTGATAGAGTTTTAGGACATGAAACTATTACATGCCCTAAATACAACTATGTTTGATATACCTGTTATAAAACAGAAGTTTAAAATATATATTAACATGATTAACACTTAAATATTTTCTGGAACTGTTTATGTTTAACAAAGTGTTTAGGTTAAAAAGTTTATTCTAATTAAAAATGCAAAATGAGATTTAATATTGTCACACAATTTATTGCCCAGACATCATTTAAGGATTTTCTCGTACACATACCTTTTAATATTTTAGATATTTTCAAAGCATATTTCTGCAATGTTTCTAAATATTGATATTTAAATATTTACTAATTGTTTTTCTCTCTCATGGTTTCTCCAGTTTAAATATTTTGAAAAGATTCATGAGATTCATAATATATCTCATATAGCAGAATGGCTAAAATATTATGAAATGTGTTTTTAAACCCTTTTTGAAGAATTTCATAAGATGTTAGTAAGAATCAAGATATTATTCAAAGGCAACAGGATTCTTTCTTTAGTTTTCTAAATAGCTGAGACAGAAACTTAGGATTATTTTGATAATACACAACTATAGAAAGAAACAGATTCCAGAATCAGATGTGCGTTATGGTTGTATGTTAGAAGAGCGTCAAAAATCCACCGAGTAAGTATGAGTTCTGAAGTGAGCATTATAATTCAGTCTACGCTGCCTCACATGATGTTGAAGCTTTATCTGCAAAATGAGGAAGTTGGAGAGATTTTTGCAGCAATTTAAAATATGGAAATGACTCTCTTCTGGCTGATTTACGACGTGTGCAGAGTAGTCAATGAATGAACCCGAGTTTAGCCTGGGAACACTTTTCCACCAAAAAACAGTGTGTGTTTCATACTGCAATATGGTTTCATCTCCCTCCTCTCCCTTGCCAAAACCACCCTGTAAAGAGTTTCAGATCAAATAGGACAGTTGGCCAACGGGCTAGAGCTGTCACACTGGTCACCCAGCCCAGTTACTAACTCTGGGCCAAGCCAGACCTAACACACCCCGGAGAAAGAGTTATTTATAGTAGACACTTCTTTAAAATACTGAGTAAATGTCAGAAGTTCCAAGAGTTTGGAACACACTATGGTTCTTTGAACATGATGTGAGATCTAGGCAGAGGAATCTGGGTTTGAATCTCTCCTTTTCCTGATTTATAAAATAAAGCTAAATGAGGCCTCATGGAGGATTAAGTGAGAAAAAGTCTGTGAAATGCCTGCCCAGCATAAATTATGTCAAACCGTCATCTGAAAAAACATATGTTGCATTCTACTTATTATTGAAAACTGTGGGTTTCATTTTTATACTTCCTAGGAATAGAAAACTAGTTTTCATCGATATTCATATAATAATTCCCAAAGCCTTGTGAGGTAGGGAAGGTTGGAATGGGGTCCTCTTCTCCCTACTTCTTGCTCCTATAAACTCTTCCAGCTGGACCACTCTTTTCGGATGCCCGTATCAGTGGTTTCAAATGATTTAGTGATAACAGTGGGGCTATTTTTTTTCCAAATGGAATCTTAGGCTGAACCCCGGAAGATACAAATTTGGATCATATCAGAGCAGCTTTTCTGAAGTGGGGTGTAGGTGCCTGGATGGAAGAGACAGTGGCCAGAGGGACATCAGCATTGCTCAAAGTGTGAAGACTATTTCCTCTGTTTTTACACAGTGACCTGGGCTACTTCAGCTGAAATCCATAGGCATTTGGATGGGAGTGGTCGTCTACTTAAAGAAGTTTTAAATGGAAACACTTTGATAATAATCTAAAAAAATCATCTGGATGACGAACAAATTGGATTTGACACATTTCTTGGTGCCCATGTTTTGTGTGGGTTCACGACCATGTTGGCTTCTAGCTCTCCCCTGAGTGGAAAGCACTTAACAGATAATGCATCCTTAAGCACGGCCGCCGTGTATCCTCATTTTAAAGACAGCAATCATCGATTGTCCATTATATCCTCGTTCAATCATTTTTACCAGTTATAAAAATGAAACTTCTCTTTCTCAGGGACAGCTACTGACTGAAAAGTATTTTTATGGAATGACTTTCATTTCTTGAGTTATTTAATAAACCGAAATGTGTATGTGACATTACAGAAACGGTGATGTGCGATAGAATAAAACACTAAGTGAATTATTCCTGGCTGGAGAGGGAAGAGTAAGGGCAGATTTCATCTGTGCTCTGGTGCCAAACGACTGCCGACCAGCCTCTGGACCTAGCACGGGCCCCGGGAATGGTGAGCACTGATGACAACGGGGGAGCAAAGTGGGGCTGGTACAATGGTTTCTGGAAGCACGAGCTCGTAGAGGCTTCCCGAAGCCAAAGGGATCTGTTCAAAGGGGTCCAGGTATACTTGATGCTGAAAAACTCTGCATTAGATCTTTAAACAACACTGACCCGCCATTAACATTTTCCTGTCTCATTTCCTCCGGGTGCTGCCCTCCCCTTAATCTTTTTAATGGGTCCCTCTGTGAATGTACCATGCCTCGCGGGTCATTTTTAGACGTTTTAACAGCGATCACCTGGAGACAATGCTTTAACCCCAAAGAACGGAGCTAGAGGGAATAGATCTTTGCAGGCTGGTGAGAAGGAGCACAATACTTAAATCACACTGCGAGATGGTTGTCTGTCTTAGTTAATCAGAGGAGAGCTCACTGGCCTCCGTGGATGCTTGATTCATTGATTTCCTCTTGCGCCTTTTCCCACACCCCAGTGCTGGCTTCCCTATTAAAACATTCTCCCTCTCCTTAGCTTTTATTTATAGACTATCTATTTATATTTCAAAACCTTTATAAGTTTTATTCAATTGTGGGACACAAACAATACATTACAACGATCAATTCTGCGGTTCAGGAAGCAAAATGGAATGTTTTCTCAGTTGTAAAATGCTATCAGTTACTAGGCCCATATTGATTTAATACCAGCTTTTTAGGAAAAAAGTAATAGTATATATTAAATGTATACAATTTTGAGATGCGTTCCAATTTCCTCCTGATTTCAGAAACATTAAGTGAGGAGAGACCGTGCATCTTAACAGAGAGGAAGTATGGCAAGTGACCAACCAGTTTTATATGCAAATGCTTCTAAGCCACGGGTGAAAAAACATGACCCCATTAGAGGAATTTTCCAAGTGAGCCATGCTGAAGCCTAAGGGATCTTGTGACACTCCTAATTTGTCTCCCTGCTTTTGTCTTGGACCTTCTGTCAGCCTGATTTCAGTATAGCCGAGTGGTCCTTTAAAACCCCAGTGGGCGGGGGGCGGGTGGCTCAGTCGGTTGAGGGTCTGACTCGATTTCGGCTCAGTTCATGATCTCCTGGTTCGTGAGTTTGAGCCCTACATGGGGCTCCCCGCTGACAGTGTGGAGCCTGCCTGGGATTCTCTCTCCTTCTCTCTCTGCCCACCTTGCCTCTTTCTCTCTCTCAAAATAAATAAATAAACTTAAAAACAAAAATAAAACCCCAGTCTGATGACTCACGCCTACTGCTTATAAACCATCACTCAGAGGAATGCCAGTGGTGTGTGAGAGCCAACTTAGATTTGTTCAAGAGAGGTAACAATTACAGTTTTAGAAATTTTGTAAGCTGGTAAACATAACCACAGTTAAAATTAAATTATATACACCGAGAATTAAATAAATCCTTTATAAGACAAAGGTAACTCAAAACCGATCACTTTCTAATTATTTTCTTATATCTTGTTATAATCAATATGGTTGCAAAGATTTACATCTATTATATTTGCATGTGAGAAATACAGCGGAACATCGTGCCGCTGCACATCTCTCCCCAACTTTACACTCAGCAATTCAGTCATGCTTGAACTCAGCCCAGGGGACGGCATTTCCGTCAGAGCAGTTGGCAAATGGTATATTCAAAGCCAAATCCCCTCTAGATATTAAACGTGTACCAGCACACCACTGAATGGACACAAATCCTTCCATGGGTCTACAAAGCCCTCTGCAATACGGCTCCTTGCCGCCTCTCAGACCTCATCTCCTACCACGTTCCTTCCTTCCTTCTCCTCTAGCCACCCTGGTGTCCTTGTAAGGGCTGACCCATTGCACAACTCTAGGCGGGCACTAGTTACACTGTTTTCTGCAAAAATGGTGCTCCTTTACACTATTGCCAGCCAGCCAGCTACCAAGTTGTATAATTCAGAGAAACTACTCCTTCCCGTGTCTGGAAGAAGCTATGCACAGTTCTGCCCCGGGGCCTTTGCCCTGGCCATTCCCTTCGCCTATAATGAATGTTCTCCAAGATAGACCCCTGCCTTCTCATTCACATTTTTCATGTGTCTGCTGAAATGCCATTATGTCAGTGAAACTTGCCCTACCATGCCCTTTGAAAGAGCAAACTTCCCTTCCCCATCCTTTGGTATGCCTTCCTTCTTTATTTTTCTTCATGGCACTTACCATCAACTGATACACTAAATCTGGTACCTTTTATTCTATTGTTGCCTTTTCCCTCACCACAATGTAAACACAAATAGAGCACAGGCTTTGTTTAGTTCATAGTGTTTCCAGAACCTAGAACAGGGCATGGCACATAGTGGGTACTCAATGATATTATTAAATAAATGAGTGTATGATGATTTTAACAAGGTCTCTGATTTTATATAAAATTTAATAAATGCATATGTATGGATATGTACACACATATAATTTTGATTTATGCATATGTAAGCATATTTGTGTGTATATGTGTCTGTGTGTGCATACACTAAGGGTCTGAATATCTACACTTGAATTTCAGCTGTGATGTTGATGGACCTGTATTACTGGATCTTTAGTTGAGAAGTTTGATTATGACCATGGACGCTCCAAGCAGTGAAGCAGTGGGAAGTGTTTCTTTGGCAAACAATAGGTTTCCTTTTCTGCTAGGACAGCATTTGGGCACCTGACCCTATTGATAACTTTCCTACCTCTGGGATAGGGAACTGGGTTACTCATCATCAAAAAGAAAGGTGGCTACAGCTAAAGAAAAAATAAATTCCGGGGTGCGTGCGTGGCTCAGTCGGTTAAGTGTCTGACTTCGGCTCAGGTCATGATCTCACAGTTCGTGGGTTCGAGCCCTGCATCAGGCTCTGTACTGACAGCTAGCTTAGAGCCTGGAGCCTGCTTCAGTTTCTGTATCTCTCTGTCTCTCTGACCCTCCCAGGCTTGTACTGTCTCTGTCTCTCAAAAATAAATTAAAAAAAAAAAACATTAAAAAAATAAAAATAAATAAATTCCAACAGAACATGGATCCTTTAGTTAAAAGGGACAATGTGAATTTTCCTGAATGGGGACACAAGAGCTGAGAAACAAGAAAAACATAAAGAAGGAGGAACAGGAAAAGGAAGGCAGGAATACCGTATGTCGGAGTGGAATGACCTGAACACAGCAGGTAAAACAGCAGGGGTGAGGCTACGTTGGTATCTAAGCCTCTTCTGATCACCCTCTTCTTTCCCTGCTTATTCCTCCCACATCCAATAATTTAATGACATTATTATAGGCAGTTTTGCATTAAAATCCTCCTATTGTATGCATTTTTTAAAGTTTATTTATTTTGGAAGAGAAGTGAAGGGAGGGACAGAGAGGGAGGGAGAGAGCGAATCCCAAGCAGGCTCTGCACTGTCATGTCAGCACAGAGCCCAGGATGGGTCTTGATCTCACAAACCATGAGACCATGGCCTGAGCTGAAATTGAATCAGATGCTTTTACCAACCGAGCCACCCAGGTGCCCCTTGTATGGGTTTCAGAAATCATTTCGGACCTATAAAGGACAGGCACATAGCTGAAATATTTTAATTTTCATTTCAAAAAAATCACAAGACAAAAGTTTTCAACTTTCCCAAATGATAAGGCACGTCCTAAGCACATTCACTTCCCAAGTGTGTTCTCATTCCTACTCTAGTATCTTTCATATCTGTGTTCAGGGATCCTCTTCACCCATGAAAAACTAGCTGCATTTTTGTTATTTCTTTGCCCCCAAAGAACACCAGTAATGAATGGAAAGCGAAAGAGGGCATCATGTTGGCAGAGCTGAGTGAGCCACGTAGTTGGAGGTGCCTACCGAAGTTTGCGTGTCCCTCCCTTGCTTACGGTCTACTTTGAGCTCTTCCTGCGTGCAGGGCCTCATCCTGAGACTAACACATGGTAAGTCATTAGTAAAAAAACTTTGAGTGAATGCCTGAATGGCTAAAATAAATAGGATGACTTATTTGCCTTGGCCACCTGTGCTTCCTTTTCCTGTGATTCTTTATGAACGTGTGTGACTTAGGTAATTGCCACTCAGGCCCAAACTGTAAATGGTAATTAAGACAAATGAGAAAAGCCAAGTTACAGGTGGCATTTTTGCTAGGAATAATAAACGTGGGCTATGACACCCACCCTTGATATTGCTCACCTACTCAAACAGTTGCCTGGGATTTGCATTTGTTCATGACACGGAGTCATTATTCAGGACACACCAGCTTCGGGATTGTAATTAAGCCCTGGGTTTCTGTGACTCAGCCACACTATGTGCCCGGCGCTGACAGCAGAGGAGGCGAAGTGAAGTGCATTACAAGTCATTTTCCTGCGCACTACAAATCATCAGGGGGAAGAAAGCAGCCTTGTTAGGCACAATGCTTTGCAGTTATGTTGGATGCCAAGTAAGGCACGATGACTGCTACGGAATTAAGATATTCATGAAGCTTCTCCTTGGCCACCGCAAGGGTAATTGCAATACTCAGAGGCAAAGGTAGTCTCATGGGCCTCAAGATGAGGGCCTCAGTACTCCACGTGGGAGAAAACCACCAAACACAAACAACTGTATGTCTTATTTTCATTACGATAATATTGCCAATTATTACAAAAAGATCAACTCATTATGCCAGTGCCTTGAAGGTTGACAAAAAGTCGATGTTAATGTGCTCGATGAATCTGGAAAGCAGGTTGTTAGAACAACTGCCTTTGAAGACCGTTCCTCCCTTTAATTGCTAGCATCTTCTCTCACATACCCTTGAAGGCAGTGTCTAGGCATCTGTAGCCATGGAATCACCATTGCTGGGGAAGGAAGAAATGGAAAAGACCAAGAGCTCTTTCTTCATGGTAGGATGCAAACAATATAGCTGGTGCTAACACGATTTTATTTCAAGTGCCCTTGTGTGAATGCTTAGAATAGAAAGACATTTTCTAGGAAGATCTTAATTGTTCTTAGGGCACTGGACAATGTGACAGTGAGGAACTCACAGGCTTTGGAGGCAGCCATGTTGGGGTCACACTTGTCACAGGTAAAAGCTGGCTCACTCCCATGAGGGTTCTGAGTATAAGTGCACTCAAGACCTCAGACTGAAACATTAATATGTAGAGTCACCTGTGCCCAAACCTCTGTGCACTTTTCAATGTTACACTTAGGGTTCGTTCTGTTTTCTCTAGTTCTTAAGCTTCATGAGTTCAGAACCTGAATCTGTCTCACTCATCATTATGTCCCCAGTATCAAGCACGACTCCTGGCCTATAGCAGGCATTTCGTCAATACGTGTTGATTTAATGAATAGGGTTTTGTGTAGATTAAATGAGGTAGTATATGTAACGTACCCAGCATTCAATAACTATTAACTACTTAATTAATTATTTCTCTCCTCTCCCAGGTAAACACCTTATTAAAATGCTCCATTTATAACTAAATTACCAAAGCCTTTAGTGATAATGCTGGTAATTACTTGTTATTAATAATTAGCTTTCATTTTTATATCAATCTTGGAAAATTAGGGTTTTCCAAATATGGAATTCTTAAAATATTTCTATGAAATAAACAAGGGGCAAGTCATTAAAAAAATCTCGATACATAAACTTACATAATTTAAAGAGTGAAAAGCATCACCTTAGGATTTCTATAAATATCAAGCACTTTCAGTGAACGGAAAGTATATTTTCTTATTTACTAAAATGTGATTTAGGACTGTATATATTGTGTAAAGCTGAGATATCTACTTTTTACAGTTCAAGAATGTGGAAAAAGTATAAAGATTCTTTAGTAAGCATCCACATTGAAACATCTGTGGGTTTGTGTTGGGAACTTAAGAATTCCAGCCTCCAGGCCGGTGATATCTCCTCTACACCACATGGGCCTCTTTGAGACACCAGTGCACATGTGACTAACAACCAACACGCCTTCCACCAGGAACACAGAGTACTGGATTCTCTCTGTGCCTAGCTGAGGACATTCTCAGACCTGAGGAAGAGTCAAGGAGTCTATTCCCCAGGATGAAAGATTGGTCCTGAGGCAGAGAAATTATGTTAAATGAATGAAGGAAAAAGGTAGCTCCCTTGTTTGAAGAGATTTATTTTCCTTTTGCTTCAAAAATTCAGCTGGGACCCACCAACTCCCTCGTAACACTTGAACCCACATAATACTAAAGCTTTGACCCCCTTCCCTCTGATATCAACCTCATTACCTATGCATTTCAAATCTTTAAAAAACCTTCAGGTGCAAAAAGGAGATGGCTAAATGGTCCCCTGGAGGCCACTTGCAGCCACATGACTCTATTAAAATGTATGGTCCTATCTGCCTAAGTACTTGGAGAGGATGAAGTACATCCTTCAAAGTGATGATTTCATTCTATAAACCTATGGCCTCCTTTCCTTAGAGAGCACTTGTCTGCTTTCTATTTTCTCAGTTGAAATCAGATAAAATATTCCCAATACTGCCTCGAGTTTAAACTAGTTGGCTCTTACCACACGTTTAACCATTTACTTATAGGAGACAATAGAGTTCAGTGGTTGAGAACCAGACACAGGTTGGTTCTCATGGTATCTGGCCATGTACTAGCTGTGGGACTCTGGGTTAATAACAACTCTCACAAGTCTCAATTTCTAAGTCTGGGAAAATCATAGTATGACCACTTAGTATGGTTACAAAGACTACTGGAGACAATACATGGAAAGCACCCCACTTAACACCTAAAAAGACCTCAATGAATATTCTTCTTATTATTATCTTTTACAATTATTTCAGTTCTTAGTCTTATTCTTCTCAAGTGGGTTGAACATGAGACTGTTCAAGTGAATTAGAACACAGATGGGACCATGTGAGGTTCACTGGTAACTTGGTGGGTTTGTCTTGCGTGTCATATCTTAACCTTGTACACGTTACTGGAGGAACAAATGTACCCCCATTCTATCTCCTACCCTAACTGACCACAAGATAAACTTCTGTATCTTTTCAGGCAGAATCAAACTTCCTAGTCTAATAGCGAATGTCGAATGATTTGGAATCAGCATACCTTTCTCAGTTTCTAACGGCTACCCTGCAAACTGATCAAAGGTTGATGGTCTGTGGTTCTTGAATGCAACCTCTATACCCTTGCTTATGTGAATGCTCTTCCTACAAGCCTTTCCAAATGTATCTGTTATTCAGTGCTTAAGCCATATGTTCCTTCCTCAATGAAATTTTCTCAGATCTCTTTAAGACACGTTTCTCCACTTGGAATTTCCACAGACATGCACCTTGCCACTTTTGGAGAAGACTGCAAACCTGATTTAACCCGAGTCCAAATTTAGCTGTGTGTCTTTTGGCTGGTTACTTAAGACAGTACCTCTCTTACATGCACTTTCTCCACTTGTAGTAGGGATAGTAAGCCCACTCTGAGTGGTTTTTGTAGAGCTAACATAAAAGCCTTAGTTCTATGCCTGGGTCATAGTCAGAGTTCAGTAAAGGTCACCTTCCACAGTCTAAATGTATCACATATATGAAACCATTTTCCAGTTGACTGGATTGGAATATTTTTCCATCAGATTCTATGGCTCCTTCATTTACCTCCTTTATGCATTTGTTAAAGCTTTAGTCTGGTCAAGTTCAAGTTATAATAAGCATGACTACTGATATTAGAAAGCTTCTTCTTGAAAATTGGAAACTTCATAACAATACTGCATATTGTATGGGGTCCATGCATATCTACGAACATACATCAGGCATATTAGAACGAGTGATGGGGTTAATAAGAGTACTTGGTAAAACGAAGGAAATAAAACAAGTCTTGCAGGAATGGGTAGTAATAGTGTGCCAGGAACTGAGAATATGATTAACTCAACTGTTTTTTGCTCCCAAAGGTCCATTTAAAAAAAAAAACTTAAGACTCAGCAGCTCACAAATGTGAATTGTAGAGTCCCCACTTGTGCTTTTTACACTTAGAACACAGACAATGGGAAATGTTTTATGGTTGAAAAATCTGTCATGTGGAATTTACAAAGATCTTAAGGCAATTGCAGCTAAGTGACCTGTTCCTGCAGAAGGGTATCCTTTGAACGTTTCCTGAGGCTGCCATATGGATTGCAAGGTCCGAGCAAATGTTCTTAATCAAGTTATAGGAAAAGAGCAAGCTTCTCTTAAAAAGAACAAAAATAAAATAAAACAAAACACTTTGTGATAGGCTCACAGTGTTGCCAAAGCGAATTAGGTAGCTAATCCAATCCGGTCCGAGTGTAGAGAGGGTGGTTAACCAATTAACATGCTCAACTCCAATCACCTGGGCCAGGACGAGCCAGAAGAGCATGGAAGTCAATTTTGCATGAGCTATCATCAATGAAAACTAAGCAGCACGAGCTTAACTGAGGAAAAAAGGTCTATTCTCTTAGTGATCTGGATCTATGGACAAAAAAGAAAACTGGCACTTTTAATAAGAAAGCTGTCAGTTCCAAAAGGTATCATCCACGATGCTACAGAGCCACATAAAAGACGTGCCAGTCATACTTAAAATAACACTGACGCTTAACAGAAAAATAACACCATAAAAATATACAGCAAAGATAAAGAATGGAAAGCTTGGGAGAAAATTCTCAAAGAAAAGAATTTGCAATTTTCCAGGCTGTCATTGCCCTATAGGTGCTAAGAGGACGCTATGGAAAGTGGCCTTGGAACCAAAGTGCGTAACATAAGCTTTAAGGAGTTCAAAGTGAGTTACTTTGTGGTTGCTTTTTTGACCACCTGCATCTGGTCAAAAGTGTGTGTGTGAATTGCAAAGATCAGCTTCACTAGCCCATCCTATAGGGAGGTGGCCATTCAGCTAAGTCACACTAGCTCATTGCAAGGAGAGCCCTGGATTGTATATAATTTTTAAATTTTTTTTAAATTTTTTATAGTTCTCTTTTTTAATGTTTATTTATTTTTTTTTTTTATTTTTTATTTATTTTATTTTATTTTATTTTTTTATAAAATTTATTTTTTTAACATATGCAATTATTTTCCGTCATTTACAATACAGTAGTTTCAATGATACTCCAAACAGAAAAGCAAAGTAAAAAATCAAAACCCCCACTTCTATTTCATGTAATTAGACTTATACAGAAATTAGAAGGCTAGGTACCAACTAGTTAATCACCTAATTTCACAGCTATCTGAAGTGGCAATTGTAATATAGCAGCTTATCTATGATACATTCAAGATAC
>NC_043703.1:15593390-15593742 GCF_006229205.1 Suricata suricatta
TTTTCTGAAGGCTATACGAGGCTAGTGGTTTTCTTTTTTTTTTTTTTTTTTTAAGGATTAGCCTTTCACATCTTTCTTTTTCTTTTTTTTAAATTTTTTTACAATTTATTTTATTTTATTATTTTTTATACAATTTATTTTTTAACATATGCAATTATTTTCCATCAGTTACAATACAGTAGTTTCAATGATACTCCAAACAGAAAAGCAAAGTAAAAAATCAAAACCCCCACTTCTATTTCATGTAATTAGACTTATACAGAAATTAGAAGGTTAGGTACCAACTAGTTAATCACCTAATTTCACAGCTATCTGAAGTGGCAATTGTAATATAGCAGCTTATCTATGATAT